>NW_026002626.1:163476-231077 GCF_001458135.2 Marmota marmota marmota | reverse complement strand
TTTTTTTTTTTTTTTTTTTTTTTTTTTTTTTTTTTTTTTACCTTGAGATTTAAGGGATTTTGATTCATATTCTAGGGACTTAATTCTTTTGAACATATCCACCATCAATTCATCCTGTTGAAAATGTTTAGTTTTCTCTTATTTTTACCTCTTTTTTCTCGAAAGGGTTTTTCATCCTCAAGTTTAGATTTGGACCTATCCAGGTTTTCATATATTGTCTCCAAATTTTCTGCTTTTATCGACTCCTTCTCTAAAATGGCTTCCTTTAAAGAAGACTCTAAGCCTTCATACTCTCTTTGGACAAGGCTAACTTTTTCAAGTAGTTCACATTTTTCTTCAACTAGTCCAGAAAATTTTAGAGCAACTTTTTTTTTTCTCATGTAAAGCCTGCTCCTTACAGACAGATAACTTCTCCACAAAAACAAAAGAACAACAGAAAATGCAATACCTGTACATATCACTAACTCCCATGGAAAGCCATAAGGACTAGGTGTGTTTCCATGTCTTCAAACAAGGCAGACCACAATCCTCCTTACTTCTTTCAGGACCACACCAAGTAGGGCTAAAGGGCAGCACTTGCCTCTCCTTCACACTAAGGCTACTTTGGCTATTCCCTCCACAACCACACCATGCTCAGCCACACCAAAACTGGCTGTGAATACTCAGGCCTTTGGTCAGGAAGAAACCTGCACTAGGCAACAGAGCAGACCATTGTGAACCAGTAAGTGGGGGGAAGGAGCATGGGCATGGGGAGCCCTGGTCATGGGTTCCCAGGGGCCTAGCACATTCACGCTGCCTGTCAGAGAAGTCTTGGCCCCTTCATTATGCTGTGAATCTGGTAGCATCACAGGTTCAAGCCTATCCCAATCAAGCCAGAGAGGAATCCTCCCCAGGTCACCCACCCTTTGGTTTGGTTTAGGCCAGGCCAAGGCAGAACTTATTATGTGCCATTCTGTACAGTCATAATATCACCCACTTTGATGTCACTAACATTCTAAAGCTCTGTAAAATTTTAAAGAGATAATACATCATATATTTATATTTGTACCACTTGTCCTTTTGTTTTAATGACTCATTCCTTTCCCTCCCCTCCTGTTCCCTATCTTTTTCTTTCCTTCCTTCCTTCTTTCCTTCCTTCCTTCCTTCCTTCCTCCCTTCTTCCTTTCTTCTCCTGTTCCTTTTCTTGCAGTGTTGGTGGTTAAATTTCAAGGCCTAGTACATGCTGGGCAAGCTCTCTAGCACTTAACTACATCTCCAGGCCTGTTGACACTTTCTATAGAAGCCATGTGAATTATTGACATAGAAAACATCTTGTGTTAGACTATTTTAAAAGTAATTTTAGAGGAGTGCAAACATGGGCACAAATCAGTTTTGATAAGTTATTTTTAAGTACTACAGCATATATAATGTTTCTAAAAAGAAAGAGCTTAAAACATGAGTTGGTATTCATCTCAGTTTTTGTAGACTACTCTTTATTCAAGAGTCATCAAAATCTTTTTTCAGATGTTTTTTTTCACTTATCATAGGATGTAAATACTTCTAAGCAATCTGGTCATTATAAATATATAGCAATGAGAAGGATAAGATAAGTGATTTTTTTGGATCAAAGAAAACAGAATAAAATGTTGCATGGGATTCTCACACAGAGACAATGGACACCAGAGTATTCAATAGGAAGCAGTGTTTATTTGTGTGCATCCAGCCTCAGTGAATTCTTATACAAAGGCTGAGCATTTAGTGTAGGGAGTGATCCCTTATAATATTCTGGTTAGTTTTCTTTACATACTAGCCTTTATCTAGTATGTAAAAGAAAACTAATAAGGTAATACACATTCCTGTTTGGGAATTCTATTTCTATACTACAAAATATCAAGAATGTTCAAAACTGATTTCCAGAGGGCTCACAATGATACAGACGGCATCATATTCTTCTTCTTTTGTTATGAGAAATATGTACCACAAAATGTAGTTCAGTGTTAAAGCACCCCTGGCTTCTGTTCCCAGTACCAAACCAAACAAATGGCAGATGCACTTCATTTAGGGCAGATAATTTAGTATTATAGTGAGATAGAGCGAGCAAAGTTTACCCCAGGTCACTTAAAAGAAGAGCTGTATATCTTGATTGGTTTAAGCTGGTTCTTCTGGGCCTTTACTATAGAGCAGTTTCTGAAACAAAGAAATAACTTCAAGTGATGTTAGCAGTAAGCAGCTTTCTACCTACAATCACAAGTGTTCCTAAGTTCCTGCCTGGCAGCTGACTACTTTTCAGACTGTTTCCTGGTGGGGAGAAAAGTTTGAGGGGGGAAGAACTCACATCTGGATCCCTTGGTGGATCTCCTTTCTCTTGGCTATTCTAACCAATTCCCTGGAAGCACCTCTAGTATCTAAGATGCAGAGAGTTTGAATGGCCTCAGAATCTAGGGCATTGAGCCCTGATCCCAGGTCCTCACCTCACTCCATATCTCTGGGTTGTGGTTGTTCTCTAGGGCACCTCAAGGCCCTGATTTTAGAGGATTTCACTTCCATCCCACCTCTATGCCCTCAAGTTCAATGAGGGCTTAGATTGCAGTACCTGGAATTGGGAAGGAGTTTCTTCGGGCAGGAGATTCAGCCTTACAAGCATGCTGTCTTTATGTTGACCTTACAGAAGGCAGTGTCCTTGGAGCTACCCAGTAGACCACCTTTGGGCTGTAACTTATGGGGTTGAGTCTTATCATTTGTTGCCAGACAGGTGTTTCTCCCTTGTGCCCAGGATCTCCCTCCCTGAGGTCATAGTTACACTTTGATGGAGGCGGAAGGCTATCTAGGTGCCAGCCACTCACTTTTCTCACTTCTTTTGCCCACTGGTAACAGAATCAGCTTTATCTCTCACACCTATTATCCAAGGCCCAGGTGACCCAGGAAGCTTTAAAGGTTAGTTGAATTCTGCAAAGGGACACCTTTGTTTTGAGAGGCTGCAGTGATAGGAATCACCTGCATGTTTTCTTTTAGACCATTTTGACAGTGGGGTTGTGATGGGTGCAGTCAGGAATTCCTTTAAATCCACTGTCATTTGTGGCTACAGACTGACCCAGAAGCCTGTTGACCTGGGCTAGAGAAAGCATATTTGGCACATTGTAGATAAATTGTTGGTTATGGGTACAAAAGGTGTGGGGAAGCTTGAAAACACCTTTGAAGACCTTCCTGGGATACTTGGTGAGAGATGGCAAGAGGAGAGGCAGGGCTCTGGACCCGCCAGCTCATGAGCCGTCACTGCTCAATAGCCATAGATCAAAAGCCACATCCTCATGCAGTGGCAACTGCTAAGTGGTGACTGAAGCAGAGAAGACCAGAGCAGTTCAGGTCTTTGTGCATCCAGCAGTGATATCAATCTTGCTGGCCACTGACTGGTATGAATCAAGAGGTGGTAGCTAAGCTCTCCAGGCCCTGAGTGTGGATAAGGGCAGAGATACAATCTGATACAGATAGCTCCTTCTTATTTTGCAACTTCTGACCTTTCCTGAGTATCACAGCTAGATTATGGCATAAGCAGAATCATATGTAATAGAATAAAAATTGCCACCAAGAGACAACTTGTGAGTTGTCCAAGTCACACATCTCAGAAGTGGGTCAACCTGGTTGAATTCAGGCCCAGTCCCACACACCTCAGCTCAGGGAGCTGCTGTCAGTGGTGGGTCAGCAGCTCTAGGGGATGATCCTGGTGACCACTGTGTGCTGTCCCCAGTGGCAGGATTTTGCATTCACTGTGTTCTGCCATCTTCCTAAGGACCTTGGGTAAAGGTGATCTGCATTGTATAGGAGAGAAAATAGAAACCCCAAGGTGTGCTGGGATTTGGCAATGAGCACACAATTAGTAAGCAGCAAACAGGGGATAGACCAGGGCATCTACAAGATCGTTGTTCCTTGGCCTGGCCTCATGACTTTTTATTGATGAGAAAGCTCTTGGAAATCAGGAGTAGACCTGCCTGTGTGGGAGGGAGATGGAGGTGGAAAGTGGAATCTGACCCACTTCCTGTGTCTGTAGCACCTGTGAGGTTGGCTTTGACTTCCATGAGTCATGCTCTGGGGCCAGATGGGGAATCCAGTATAATCTTTTGTTTCCCTTTTGATAGTACCATAATGGGAAGTTGCTTAAAATTAAAGTTTTAATAAATATTTAAAATATTTACTGCTGTTGGGGTCAAATTCAGGGTCCTTCTGCATGCTATGTGCAGACTCACCACTGAGCTACTTCCCTAGCTCCTTATCAGATTTAGGAGGAAGTTTTCATATTTCTATAGGTTAGCCAAGATGAACTTAATAAATACCATCAATTTCTGGGACTTATTGGAGAAGTATTTGCCAAAGAGTAAGATATGCAAGTTTTCTCTATCACTGCCAATTTCTGTCTTCAGAAGGCTAGTGTTGATATACATCATGGCAGTGTGAGTGTAGAAGAAGCAGTCTTGAGTGCTGTTAAGGAGCTAGAAAGAGTTGCTATTCCTAATGTCTTTCTGTAGGGAACACCCAGATGCTGTGTAGTGACAGGACAACTAGTCCAGTGCTTCTCTTGTCTCCAGGCTGAAGGGTGACTTTTAAGCCTGTCCAAACTGTTGCACAGTGACACTGGTGTCACATACAATGGAAGTGAGTAACTAAGTAAATGAAGTGGAAGAAGCCAAGGACACTCTTGGACCAAGCCTGTGGGCCATACACTGGATGGCATATCCGTGAGGCTAGGGAGAATGTTTGCTCTCAAATGGTTTATTTGATTGGTCTGGACCACAAGGGTACTCTTCATAAGATTGATAAGTTATTTGTAGTTACTTCTGTGAAGTCCCCTCACCACACTATCAGATCAGTGTTTGGTGAAGCAGGAAATGGGATTCTTAGAGAGCAAGCAGTTCATCTTTAGAATTCTGTCTACTGAAGTATGCATCATGTCATTGAATTATTGGGACAATTTTTCAGTAATATTATTTAGACAAACAAACTGAAGAATGGACAGGTGAAGCCACAAGTTCACAGAACTTTAAGAGGGAAAACCAGGGTTTAAACTCAGGGAGCCTCATTCCAGTGCTCACAGTCTTAATCTCTGCACTGTGTCCATAAAAAATGGTCAACATCCACTAGCAGGGGGACTGCAAAAGAGGAACACAGGAATGAGATGGGGATGGAAAACAGCTATAGTCAATGCCAGGTCTCATGCCAGCTGCATCTGTCATCTCACTGCATCCCCACAACTAATCTAGGAGGTGTTAATATTAAAGTGTGAGTGAGTCCCAAGTCAGATTTATCTGACCTCAAGCACAGACCACTGTAACCCACTGTGGTGTGGTCCTTAACTTCTGTTGGAAGCCACCAGATTCCTCTAGCCCTTGATCTGGCTCAGCTCTGTGTCTAAGATCTCAATCTGCAAGAGACAATGACCTCCACCTCCCAGGGTGCTGGTGAATAAAATTCACTATTGTGTTCACTTTACTTTTTTATTATTTTTTAGTTGTAGATGGACACAGTTTATTTTATTTGTTTATTTTTATGTGGTGCTGGGAATCAAACCCAGTGCCTCATGCATGCTACGCAAGTACTCTACCACTGAGCCACAATCAAGGCCTCTCCACTTTATTCTTCATTTCCTTCCCATTCACAAAAATTGAAGTCACCATTGTTGGAAACATGTGGGAAGGAGAGAGAACCAGGAGATGCACCAGAAAAACACAAGCAAAACCTAACAACAGCAAATCATGTGAGCTGTGACAGCTCTGATTTATTAGACACCAGTATGACCACAAGAACATGATTACCATAAAAGGTAATTTGCAGGCACTTATTAGTGACAAATACTGATAAACAGATGCCATAAAAACATTTTGATACAAAATTGTGACAAGTAAACCTGTAAACATAATTTAATAAAGTTACATAACCTTGCAGTGTGGTTTTTCTTCTCCCTACCTTTTCCCATTAACTCAAACCACCAGTAATCAAACCCCAGGTGCAATTTATTTCACTCTGGCAGCACCATATTAGAAGATGCACAAAAGGCTTTTGTCACATAAAAACATATTTAACTCAAGCCATAAGAGGATCTTCTGAAAAAAACAAAAGAGATTTGCACTAGATTAAAATCCTGGTAAATCCAAGAGGCAAAGCACTCACGAAATGTGCTAGAAATATAGATGCAATTATTTTTCCCCATTAAACTATAATTTTGCCGGATATTGGTAAGAATGTAACACTTTAGCCTGGTCTTTTGACTCAGCATTTGGAGGCAACCCTTTAATTGATCCATTCACAGATTCAGACTTAGGCAATATAAGCTCCATTTCAATTTTCATCTTCAGGATACGCAAATAAAGTGTTACTGCTTTGCTCTCCTGTTCCAATAGGAAAATGTATAGATGAGCAAAAAAGAATAAATAGGCATCATGTCATGAAGAGATATCAAGAAATTAACCATCAATTCACAACACAATCAAAAAACTGCAAAGGGGACATGATCTCATTTTTCAGATGAAGAAACTGAGGCTAGCAATATGACATAATTGGCTAAAGGTCACAGATTACTTTTTTTCATTTTTAAGTTATAATTGGACATGATGGCTTTATTTTATTTATGTTTATGTGGTTCTGAGGAACAAACCCAGTGCCCTGCATGTGCTAGACGAGTGATCTACTACTGAGCCACAACCTCAGCCTCACTGACTACTTCTTTTAAAGCTTAAAATAAGTTTATTATCTTGAAGTGCCAGAAGTCAAAAGTCCAAAAATTAGTCTTGATTAAAATTGGCTGAGCTGTTTTCTTAAAAGTCTATGTCAGGCTGGGACATAAGGCAAGGCTCACAATTCAACCAATGATGTCTCCACACAGCCAGTTTGACAAGTCACCAACTAGAACCTGACACTTCCCTTCATCCCCTCTTCACCTGGATCTGGAGCTGAAGCTCAGACCTCTCCTCCAAGCCTCAGACCAGGAGCCCACTTGCCTGCTAAGGATCATCAGGTGAATGGCTCAAGATGATACCAGAAATACAAACTCCCACACCCACAGAGACTTCCAGGTCCTTTGAGACAAGTTAACACATTCCTCAGCAAAATGGTACCATTACAAATGTACTCCCCGAGGAGGAAGTGGTGGGTTCCCACTACCCACCAGTCATGTTTCTGGAAGCAGTAGTTGACCATTGATTAAAACCAAACTCTCACCTTCATCCCAGTCACAGAGAAGGACCATTGGCATTTCCACTTCACAACATCAGTATCATCTTAAGGAATCTCTAAGTGTGTTTCACTTAAGTCACTAAGTAGAAGATCAGCTGAAATCATAGTGACCCTGATTGGATAACCCTGGTCCACAAAGCAATGCACAGAGGTTGCCAGAGAGCAATTGGGTCTAGCTAAGTCTTCTTCTCTACAGGATATGCTCTTCTCAGCAGCAAATCTTCCCAAGCATTATAGTGGATTATTTGTGGAGTATTTTTTGATTATGATGTGGCTGATGTGGTTGTTGTTACTGAGTGTTTTAAGTTCCTACATATTCCTCATAGTAACTCTTTGTCACATTAATAGTTTGCAAAATATTTCTCCCATTTTGCAGCCTGTCTCTTCCCTCTATGGCAAATTTGCTGTGCAGAAGCTTCTTAGCTTGATTAATCCTATTTATCTCTTTTTACATTTATTCCTTGTATTTTGGGGGACTTATGAAAAATGTCATTGCCTATACCAATGTAACAAGGTATTTCTTCTGGTTTCTTCTTGTGGTTTTAGAGTTTCAAGTCTTACATTTGAGTTTTTGACCATTCTGTTCTCATTGTCATTTTTGTTGTTGTTGTTTTGTGTTACCAGGGATAAAACCAGGGCCATGCACAGGCCAGGAAATTGCTCTACCATTGAGCTACAACCTCAGGCCTCAAGCTGATTTTCATAGTGAGAAATAGAGGACAAATTTAAATCTCCCCCTTGTGACTATCCAGTTTTTCCAGCATTATTTATCGAAGATACTCTCCTTTCTCCAACACAGGTTTTTGGCACCTTTGTTGAGAATGATTTGCCTTTAAATACATAGGGTTAAATGGTGGTTCCATTCCCAGCTTTCCCAGGAATCTCCATACTGCTTTAGCTATTGCCCTTCTTGGACTTTTCCCTGAACACCTTAAAAGAGCGTACTACAGGGATACTGCTACATCGATGTTCATAGCAGCACAATTCACAATTGCTAGACTGTGGAACCAACCCAGATGCCCTTCAATAGATGAATGGATAAAAAAATGTGGCATTTATACACCATGGGGTATTACGCAGCACTAAAAAATGACAAAATCATAGAATTTGCAGGGAAATGGATGGCACTAGAGCAGATTATGCTTAGTGAAGCTAGCCAATCCCTAAAAAACAAATACCAAATGTCTTCTTTGATATAATGAGAGCAACTAAGAACAGAGCAGGGAGGAAGAGCAGGAAGAAAAGATTAACATTAAACAGATACATGAGGTGGGATGGAAAGGGAGAGAAAAGGGAAATTGCATGGTAATGGAGGGAGACCCTCATTGTTATACAAAATTACATATAAGAGGTTGTGAGGGGAATGGGAAAATAAACAAGGAGAGATATGAATTACAGTGGATGGGGTAGAGAGAGAAGATGGGAGGGGAGGGAGGGGGGATGGTAGAGGATAGGAAAGGTAGCAGAATACAACAGTTACTAATAGGGCATTATGTAAAAATGTGGATGTGTAACCGATGTGATTCTGCAATCTGTATTTGGGGTAAAATTGGGAGTTCATAACCAACTTGAATCTAATGTATGAAATATGATATGTCAAGAGCTTTATAATGTTTTGAACAACCAATAAAAAAAAAATACACAGGGTTATTTCTGACTCTGTTCTGTTCCACTGGTCTGCATGTCTGTTTTTAAAGAGGTGAATTCAAATGGCCAACAAATTAATGAAAAAGAAAAAAACAGCACTCAACTTACTTAGCCATCATGGCAATAAGAAGTAAAATATACTATCTCACACCAGATAGAATTGCTATTACCAAAAAGAAAACAAATTCTGGCAAGGATATGAGTGAGAGGAAACTCTCAAACATTATTGATGGGAACACAAACTAACACTGCCATATGGAGAACAGATAGAGCTTCCTCAAGAAACTAAAAGTTGATCTACTATATGATGCATTTCTGAGTATATCTCCAAAGGAAATGAGATACCTGCCACCTGTGTTTATGGCTGCACTGTTCACAATAGCTGACATGGAATAAACCCAGATGCCCATTAGTGGAGGAATGGATAAAAATACTGTACTATATACACACACAGTTGTATATAATGAAATATTATTCAGCCATAGAATAATGACATTCTAGGACTGGGCTTGTGGCTCAGTGGTAGAGAATTCACCTTGCACATGTGAGACCTTGGGTTTGATGCTCAGCATGACATAAAAGTAAATAAAGGTATTGTGTCCAACTAAAACTAAAAAATATTTTGAAAATTTAAAAAAAGAACAACATTCTATCATTTACAGCAAATGGGTGGAATTGGAGGATATTATATTCAGAGAATTAAGTCAAATTCTGCGTGTTCTTATATGTGTGTGTTTTTAAAAGTCAATCTTAAGGTATAACAGTGATTACTAGAGGCTGGGAAGCATTGAGGGTGTGGGTAATGGGAGGTTAGATAATGTGTACTAAAACAGAGTTAGATAGAAGTAATAAGTTCTGGTACTCTACAAAAGAGTCAGGGGACAATTCTTTGTAATAACTTATTTTGTTTTATGTCTAACCAGAGAAGAGCTCAAAGGCCCCAATTATGAGGAATGAGAGGAACATAAATACTCATTGTCCTTATTTGATCAGTACACAATGCACACATGTATTGAAATATTATACTGTTGCACATAATATGTAAGATTATTGTGTTAAAGTTTGAAATGTTTGAGGTGAAAATGTTAACTACTTTGATTTGAACATTATATTCTATATATAAATTTGTAAAATTAAAATAATACTGTTTTTAAATGATGATGCTGGAAATTATGAAGAATACAAGCAACAATAAATGTTGGCAAGGATGCAGGGAAAATGATACTCTCATACTTTCCTGGTGGGGCTGCAAATTGGTGCAACCACTATGAAAAGCAGTATGGATATTCCTCAGAAAACTTGGAATAGAACCACCTTTTGACCCAGCTATCACAATCCTCAGTTGATACCCAAAAGACTTAAAATCATAATACTACAGTGATGCAGCCACATCAATGTTTATAATAGCACAATTTCTAATAATCTATGGAACCCACCTAGGTGCCCTTCAATGGATTAATGGATAAAGAAAATGTGTTATAGAGACATAATGAAATATTACTCAGCTTAATGAAGAAAGAAATTATGGTCTTTCCTGGTAAATGGATGAAACTAGAGAATATCATGCTAAGCAAAATAAGCCAATCACAAAAAACAAAAGGTTGAATGATATGTGGATGCTAATTCAAAATAAGGGGCTAGGGAAGAATGGAAGTACTTTGGATTAGATAGGGGGAGTAAAAAGGGGATTGGGTGTAGGGGCAAGAAGGAGAGTAGAATGAATCAGACTTTATAACCCTATGTGCATATATGATTACATGACCAGTATAACCCTATATCAGGTACAACCAGAAGAATGAGAAGTTATAAACCATGTGTTCTACTGTCATGTATAATTAATTAGAACAAATTAATTTTTTTTAAAGTTAATAGTGTATAGTGGTAACTAACATGTCTTTCAGCCCCATAATCCCAGTTTGAGCTGAAGAGGGCATCTATTTGATTCTTCAAATTTGAGGGGGAAAATACTTTTCTATCTTCTTTGCTTTACTTTTTCAAAAGGGAGAAAATGAATACCCAAAATATCAGCAGTTTGGGGGGACATGTTTGAATGACTTGAATCTGTATTATTTTGTCCAGTATTGTAAAGGGAACAATCAGAATACAATTTCCACTTAGAGCAGAAAAAATGGAATGGAAGACCATGCTCTTATTTTTAAATCCCATGATGCTGATACAAAGTTTAGCCTGGCTGCCATCCATTTAGATCCTTAGGAATGGTAACAGAAGTCCCATTGCAGAGCAAACCCTCTTCCTATGAGAGCACTGTTCTGGGGCAAGTTGAAGTTCAAGAAGAACCTTTCTTCTGGAGCAAGAAAAAGAATGTAATCTGTCCATGCCACGCAGACCAACTCCAGAGAATGGGGTTCCCTGCCAATCAGAAGGCTGCAGTGCACACACTAGAAAGTTCCATTCTGCCCTCACCTTTTCCCTGGTACAGGTAGTTGTCACCTATTGCTGGGACTTTCCCAACCCTACCTTCTAGAGTACAGACCTCAACTCTCCTACATTTATGGAAAATTCTGGTTCTTCTTTGTCAATGGCTTTCCACCCACAACTAATTCCACTTCAGATCACTCTGAACTATATCCCACTACCAGGAACACATCATCTTTGGAAACCTTGAGGTTTTTTCTGTCATTCAAATTGAAATCATAACACAGTGACTCTGCATCCTTTCAGAGCACATGCAGATTTAACCCTGCCATGTATTTCAGTTATCGATCTATAATGACATGGAAAAATAATTCATTCATTCATTAACAAAAAGTGTAACAGAGTGAATAACCTTAGCAATTCTGTATGTTATTATCATATATCTCTCATAAAATATAAGTATCCTTTATATATGTATGTTCTCCATCCTTGTGTAACTCAAAAAACAGCTCATCATATTGAGTGCTAACATCTGAGTATGTGATAACATACAGGGGCCATATCAGATATACAAAAAACAGAGTTCCCCACTCCATCTATTCACCAAGTTTCAGCAGGCACTATTACTCATGGATTCTGTATCTGTAAATTATTTGTAACCCAAAAGCCTCAACCTGAGATTTTTTTGGTCTTTGGTGAAGATGTACACTGCAGTGAAAACTTTGAGTCACATGTCCCACGCACATATCCCCAGCTGAGAAGGTCCATGGGGATGGACACTGCCTTCTTCTTTCAGCTCTTGCAGAGAAGACCAGAACAGGGAAGGGCAGTGCAGCATGGGTCAGGAGGCTCATTCCATTAGGACAGGGTTTTTGAATCCTGACTCTGGCACACAGTAGTGTGCAGCATTAAGCAACTCACTTAATACTTCTGAATTGTCTCCTGGGTAAAGAAAACAGAATCTAATAGAACAGGCTGTTTCTAGGATTGAGATTAAAGCCTATGAGATGGGTGTGTGTACTCTCTACACAGTGGTTCAGAGAACACATAATTATCTTCATTTTCTATTCGGGAGAGCAGCAGGAATTTCATCTGTATTACCCATGCCCTGTGTTTGCCAAACCATTGACCCATCCATTTGAAATGGAAGATTGTGGATTAAACTTCTTCCTTATGACACCTTCTACAACTTTAGAAGTGTGCCACTAAGTTAGAAGGAAAGAACACTACAGAATCAGGTAGTATATTTCTCACAAAATTCACAGAATATATTGAAATTTCATATCAAGACAGCAAAAAAAAAAACCTACTCAATTGAAATCTGAACACTTTGTATGTATTACTGTTTAACAAAGTTCACTCTAAGGTAAAATAGATCCCAAACTATTTATTTTACCTTGAATTTTTGCCAAATAATAAAAAACGAATAATAATAGCTATCATGTATTTTTATTGCATAACAATTGTTTTCAAAGGTTTACTTAGAATCATACCAATTACACTCTCCCAATATTATGTATATTAGAAGTTGTGTCCCGATGTTATGGATGGGAAAACATAAGCTCAGGTTAGTCTGCTTCTCCAGTGATCACAGCTGGGAGATGCAGACTGTGTGTTCACACTGGGGCTCTGTGTCAGAGGCCTCCTGGGTGCAATGCTTTGCTACCTTGGTGCAGCCCACACAAGGAATACGTGGCCTTGGCTTTAGAGGACCATAGGCTGATGGGGAAAGGTGAATGCACACAGGGGGACCTTTAACCACCCTTGCTGAGATATAATTTATAATTAATGTATAATTAATATGATGCATATATTTAAAGGGTACAGGTCTGTGAATTTGATACTGTGTATATCTATGAAACCACCCTACACTCAGAAAATTTCTGTTGCCCTGAGTGCCTCTTTTCCATCCATCACTCCCTGAGTTCCTGGCTTCATGCAACTGCTGATGAGATTTTTCCACTGTAGACTTCTCTGGATTCTCTAGAATTTTATCTAGATGGAATCACATGTGCACTCTCTGTGCTTAGGAGATGCCCAGGGCTTGCTGGCTACATTCAATCCATCCAAACAAAGGGATGCTGCTTACCTTAATTTGAGATGCCCATGACATCTCCTGATGAAAGAGACTCTATGCCCCTCATCCCCCATTGCTGAACCACCTCTATAGAGGAAAAAAAAAAACTGGACAAAAAAGCCAGTCTTTTTCTTGTAAAGAAATCCCTGCCCAAATTGCATTCAGCAAAGTTCAAATCTACCTTTTTAGACAAGCACTACCAAAATGGTGCCCCTTATCAAGACTATGCCAGCAACCAAAGCCCAAGGTTATGATTTTGGTGCAAACCTTCTCATGTGCTTATCTATGAGATGACTTCATTTAAGCACTTTATCCATTCACAGAGAAGACATAAAATGTACCACCAGCACTTACAGGTTTTTATAGGAGTCCTAGGCTTCACATGCCTGGAAGGACAGAGTTTCTACCTGATGAGCCCAGAAGCACATGGTGTTGCCAGAATCCTGCACAGTTGTAACCAGGCACAGGGCTTCTGGGGAGTATCTCTGGAGCATACGTGCCATGTGCCACATGCACTGGTGTTGGGACCATGAGCTTAAGTCTTCATGGTGGGTTTATAAATCATTCATATAAAATACAAATATTTTGCAGGATTAGCATGGTCTCAGAAAGTAAAGGAATACTGAAGGATAGAATTATGTGTATTTTTCAAACTTGTTTTGAAACTACTTTTAGTGGGGAGGTATTAGGGATTGAACCCAGGAGTGCTCAACCACATCCCCACACATCTTTTTTTTTAATTTTTCTATTCTGAGACAAGGTCTTCTAAGTTGCTAAGGCTACCTTTGAACTTGTGATCCTCCTGCCTCAGTTTCCCAAGCCACTGGGTTTACAGATGTGTACCACCACAATGAAAAATAATTTTTTAAAGAAGATAAAGTTTTACAAAAAGAATGGTGTAAATGTGTAAATGGAGTGAACTGTAAACTTAACTTGTAAAAATCAGAAGCTGAGAATTTTTATCTCTGAGATTTAAGGAAAAGGAGAAAAGTAGCCTCCAATCACCTACTACAATTCATAGAAAAGTCCATGTTGAACACCTGGAAGAGGCAAGACTTATTTTCTGTGCCAAGAGATGTCTGGACACCCATTCTCACATAGTGAAGATTTTGAGGCAGTCCGGGAAACCAGCACCCAACCAGAGTCAGAGAGGAAAGCCTGGTGCTTGGGCAGGCCTTGGTGGCCCAGTTAGTCACCAGAATCCACCCCTTGATTGACTCTTTCCTTTCTAGCATGGCAATTGCTGGTTGAAAACTGGCTACAATTCTGGTGAGGGATGGCCTGAGAAGTAGCCCCCCGGGGGTGAAATTACAGGGATTCTTACTGTAATGTACTTGCATTCCTCCTGCCATCACTTGAGATACAGCCCCCAAACCACCTGCTCCAGGAAGTCACTACTGCCTGTCAGCCATGACTCTCCTGTCCCCATATCAGTTTGCACACACTTTAAAGGAGCATTTCTAAATTGTGAGGCTAAGGGTCAGGCCTTAATCACCTGTGCAACTCTAGCACCTGACAGCACAATATGTGTTTATAAAGTAACAAAAATAATGGAGATTTAAGTTCCTGTGAGGTTTGAGCCAATGACTTCTCAGGCCAAGTCTCCCAAAGTTCAGTTATCTGTGTGGCATGGTCACAGTCTCTGCCATGTCTTTTCTTCATAAACAACTTTTATTTCCCACCGGGAAAGACAGCCCAGTGGAACTTTGAATGCTTTCAAATGAGAGCAGGAGGAACTCTGCTGGTGACCCATACCCTCAGTCCCTCCATCTCTCCAACAATCCAGGTAGGAAGTCACTTACTGTAGGTTCATAATTTTCACAGACACGACCTGTTCCTGTCCCTCCATGTCTCAGTTTGGGAATGACCAGTAATAGCTCAGTTCTGCCCATGCAGCTCAGCCCCCAATAAAATGCATTCATGAGGAATGGGCTCCTTGCACTAAATGCATCATTTCCTGAGGTACATTTAAAACAATCTGATAGCTACTTGTTTTAAATCCCACCAAGTCTCATGTTATGTACCAGAAGGGCACACATGCCATGCTTGAGGAAACTCTGAAGCAATATCTGTAGATTGATTTGAAAGGCCAGAATTTGAATTTTAGACTGCTTAGCAGAGACTTCAAGTTCTAGGCAGTGGAAGAGCACTGCTTAACCCATTGTCCTACCAGAAGGCAATGACCATGACCAAGGCTGTGCCCTCTGAGGAGCAGCAAGAAGCCCACACATGACAGGAGAGAGGCTCTAATTACAGACCATAATAAACAAACAAGCCAACAACACAAAAGCATGGAGTATGGCTCAGTGAAGTGTATCACCCCAAATAGCAAGTTACAGAAAAAATGGGGGAAAGATAATTATCAACCTGTGCAGACTCACACAGGTGTCTCCTATGTTGGTCTAATTAGGTGAGAGAGGTCGGCACACAGGCTGCTTCCTCATTACAGATGATTGACACCAGGTTCACGGTAGCCAAGAACCACCCAAGCAGTATTTTCCCCACTGTGTTGTCTGTAGGCAAAGCTTTGCTCTCCCTTGCATTGCCAACTACTGCTCCCCTCCCCTCAAACAGCTCTGAACACATCCTTTTTTCCATATGGTTCAAAGGGGGTGAGAAGGCATGAGAGTCTCAGGAGCATCTCTCACAGAGCCTCACTCCTGTGACCTGGCTATAAGCTCATGAGACCAAAGTTATGATTTGGGGGGCAAAACTTGCCCCCAAGCCAGGCATGACATTCCATAGTGCTCTTCCCTGTTTATGGCACACACTTCAGAGAGGAAAACTTTCCTTCTCCAGGGGTGGGTGCTCCTGGGAGATGTCCTATCACATCATGGGTTCCTGGCAAGATGAAAATCATGCCTCATGATCACTTGACCAGACATTTGCTTAGCAATTTAGACACACTGTCATTTCACAGAATGATGTGGGGACATGGGGCAGCAAATTTTCAAATGCCAATAATAAATACAGCAAACAAATATCACAATGTCAACCAGAGCTAAATGGTATGGAAGACAATAAGGACATGGCATAGAGAGAGACTGGGTGGGACTGGGCGGAGATTTAGGAGAGTGTGGACCATGAGGATGGCAAGGTCCTCTTCATAATAAATCCACTCAGCTTCATTGACCTGTTTCTTGCTGGTCTGAACCATTTCTGGTTTCTTAATGGAGAAATAGAAGGGTATTCTTCAAGGGCCTTTTCCTACCTCTCACCCATCCCTCACCCTATTGCCAAAATCACCTTTATTTTCAGTTTACTTTCTAAAATTCTCACTTAATAAAATAACATCCTCTAGTGATGTCAGGATAGAAGCTGGAATGTCCTTCACAACCAAGCTGCTGCCTGCCTCCCAGGCTCTCTGTGATCTTATGCCCTACTGTTCTGCATCTCTGCCTTTGCCAGCTTCTCCTGCCAGGAGGACCTGGGTGTTCTTGGACTACCTGGTGAACTGTTCAGTCACCATCAAGAACAAAGTTCACAACAGAGGGCTCACATCTCCTGTGCTAAGCTTGCTTTTCTTCCACACATGAATTCTGAGGGAAGCCATTGGTAACTTAGAATATCACCTGCATTTCCGGATTTCCCAGACCCAACAGTTAGGTCTGGAAACACACTTGAATTTTTAACTTCTAAAGCAGAAATCTTTGCAGAGGGGCTCTTGTCTTATTCATCTACCTAGTAACTCTAGCCTGTTCCTATGTCCTAAGATTCTTCTTGCCAGATAAATATGTAACCTAGGCATGCCCAATCGACTCCCTGAGCATGCACACACTACTTGCCCCCCGATCGCCACCCCAGCCAAGATTCCTCCACCAGCCCCAGCACAAAGTTGAGGAGTTGGATTGTTCTCAACTGTCCAGGAGACTTCCTCAAAAGTTTTTGAACAGGAGGGTAAAAGATTCTTCTCTTCTCTTTTTACAATGATACATAGATGTGACTTGAGACTAAAACAGCTGTGATCCTGAAAGTTGGTGAAAGTTGAAAAAAGTTGGTGCATGGTTACAAGAACAGAAAGTATAGTGAACAGATCCATTCTCTGGCTGCTGCCATAACCAAGACCCCATGCCTCCCACTGTCTGCTATGTCACCATCACACCCCTCTACTGGGGGAACTCAGTAGTTGGATCTTGCCACTCAGAGCCACAGTCCTGATTAACACATCTTTGCCTCAGCCTCCAGAGATACAGAGCTCAGCTTCTTCACTGGGGACAGTGACCAGGCCAACCCCACCACACACCCAGGCCACCCCACAACCCACCTAGCTTACCAAGGCAAAGTGCACATCTCAAAAGAAGCATTTTTTGTGGGATTCTGCTATATTGTTTTGTTTCTATTCTTATAGATGTTCCAGTTCCATCTTTAAGGACTCTTCTCAAGCTCCATACCCATCTGCCCTGACTCAAATAAGACGCCATAAAGAATTCATTCTTAGGCAGGCTGCAGGTACGCACCTGTTGGTTTGCCCAAGAAGGGCCTCCTTCGGCCAGGATGCCATGGCTGTGTTGTGCTGTGCCATTAGCCACCTCTGTTGTTTGATGGGCCTGGGCCAGGAACTGTTGTGGATTGGGGATGGTCATCAATTTCTTAATGATCCACATTTTGAATTTCAGGGATCAGGTGTCACCTCCAATTTCATCCTTATGGTCTCCTCAAGAGCAGTGGCTTTCCTGATGCCACATAGCTGTGCAGGCTGCACTCTCTCCCCACCTTCAAGAGACCAGTGGCCTGGGCTTCACACAGGACTGCAGTCTGTTTACTCAGTGCTGCTGACATCTCTCCAGACTGCAGTTTCCTTTTAGGGCTCTGATTCACCATAACACCCTTCATCAAAATGTCCTCCAGCAGAACTGTGCCCTCCCACACCCTGCACCCCAGACATCCCACTCCCAAATCAGAATCCTCCAGATTCATTAAATCTTCCTTAAATTCTACAGATCACATCTATGTTGGCAGCACATCATCAGTGAAGTGCAGATTCTGGAGTAACCTGAACCTGGGCTCCAGCTTCTTGTGCCTTCCTTCACACATGCATGGGCCTGGACAGTTTACCTCTAGGAATAGTAGTCTCTTCATCTCTGCAGTGGAGGTGAGAAATAGAAAGTCCAGCAGTCCATTATCAAAATGCAACCTTTAGTCTTAAATGCAAAATTACTGTAAATCAGCCAAAGAGGAAACCAAACAAGTGGTTACCAGCAGTTAACACCTGAGTGAGGAAAAAAGACAAACTTGACACACAGGAGGTGAGGGTAAAGGGCCCAACCTGACCAACAGAGAAAAACCTCACACAGGACAGACCAATCCCAGAAAGGCCTTCCTGCCCAGGAAAACAAAATGAGATGGAGAAACTCCAGTTATATCCCTTTAAATAACCAATAGGGGAGAATAAAATTTGGGTGACATTCAGGAAGACTGTGCACCCCATAGTTCTCAGGCACTGAGGATCTGGGGAGAGACCTTGCACCTCTAGAGGAAAAAATGCTGGTTTTAATAGTAGGGGGTGTGCCTGTGTCCTCTGAAACCCAGGCTTGCATGGTTGTCAGTAAAGCCTGGCTTTTTGTGATTCTTTGCAACTCTTAGTCCATTCTTTGTGTTAGGACAGGAGAACACATTTCTCACAGAGGTAAGATTCCTGTTATCCAAAGGGGTTACTGTGACTTCTACATGAAGTAGCAAGTTTTCAAAGTGTGCTTTTTGTCTCTGGTCACATGAACTCAGAACTCTACTGGCAAGAAGGTCATTATCAGATGGAATCCTTTGACCTTGCACCTCCAGAACCATGAGGCAAAATGAAACCTCTTCTCTTTATAAAGCTATCCAGTCTCAGGTCTTTCATTATTGTAAGTAGAAGAGGGCTGAGAGAACCAAGAGCACATGAGACACAATATAATCAGAGAAGGATGAGAAGATTTTGTGTGTGGGAAAAAGGATCTCTCACTGCTGGGAGCCCGTTCCTCTTGACAATGAATGCAAGTGACAAGCCCATGTCTGATGAACAGCAGACCATGCAATCCCCTCTGCCTGCTCCCCAAAGAAGCTCACACCCTTATTTTCTTCTGAGATAGAATTCATATTTTACCAGCTGAACAGGCAGCGATCACTTCCAAGAGTCCATAACATTCTACTGAGAAACATCAACAAAGCACTAATAAATTGCTCCTGCTAATCTCCCTGTATTGGGGGAAAACATGTGAGAGTCTCTGAATCTCTCATCTATGTTCATCATGTCTCCTTCATGCCAGGACTTTAGCTACAAAAGGTGTTCCAGTCTTTCATTCCTTTGATGTTCTTTAGTTCCTAACATGAGTGAATTTCTCTGTATACATTTGAGATATTTAAGAGAAAAAGAGGACACACCTTTATCTGCAGAAGGTAATAATCATAACCTCTCAAGGTAGGTTCAAAATGACCAATGTGAATCTAAGAGTAGGGAGAGAACAGCCCACCCAAAAGATCAGCAGCTAGACCAAGCCCAGGGTACATTCAGTGTGAAGTCAAGGAGCACCAAAGAAAGCAGCCTGAGAACCTTGCTCAGAGGCAAGACCCTGCACTGTGCTTGCTTCATTTGGGGATAACTGACTTCCCCATGTGTTGGCATCCATGTAAGATGTGGATTCTACAGCCAGGCTATGTGAGGTTCAGACACTGTGAGCACAGTATTGCATGAACTCATGCATGTAAAATGCATGGGTGCCCAGTAGCTCCAAGGCTTTACAGAGTCCAACTCTGAGGCTCACTTAAAATGTTCAATATCTGAAGCAAGTAGAAAGGTGAAAATTAAAACTACACTGAGATTCATCTCACTCCAGTCAAAATGGCAATGATCAAGTACAGAAGTAATAAATATTGGCAAGGATGTGGGGAAAAGTTACACTCATACACTGCTGGTGGAACTGCAAACTGGTGGAACCACTCTGGAAATCAGTATGGAGATTCCTTGCAAAATTTCGAATGGAACCCTCATTTGACCTAGCTATTCCACTCATTGATCTATGTCTAAAGGGCTTAAAATCAGCATATTACAGTGATGCAACCATATCAATTTTTACAGCAGCTCAATTCACAATAGCTAAGCTATGGAACCAACCTTGGTGTTCATCAATGGATAAATGGATAAAGAAAATGTGGTACATATACATAATGTACTATTACTTAGCCATAAAAAAGAATGAAATTATGGCATATGCTAGCAAATGGATAGAAGTGGAGACTACCATGCTAAGTGAAATAAACCAATCTTAAAAAACCAAAGGTTGAAAATTTTCTCTGATATGTAGAAGGTAAACCACAATAAAGGGCAAAGAGGGTAAAAGTCAGGGGATTAGAAATAGGAGAATGGAGGTAAGGGAGGGGGCACAAGAAAAGGAAAGACAGTGGAATGGATATAACATAATTTTTCTGAGTTCATATATGAACATAACACAGTGAACCCCACCACCTTGCACAAGAATGGGGTCCAAACTAGAATAAGATACACTCCATGCTTGTATAATTATGCAAAATGGATTCTGCTGTTATGTTTAAAAGAATTCTTTTCAAAGAGCAGCCTTCCTAGGATCCCCCTAAATCAAAGCCTGTGTAGATTTAGACCACGTCCCCTGACTGCACAGACCCACCTCTTCCACAGCAGTGTTGTCCTCTTCTGGCCCCAGTGATCACCCAGAGGCTGCACTAGGCATCTATTCATAGAGCACATGCTTGGTGCCAGGCTCAGTGACCAGGTGCACTGAGCAGACAAATGAACAATGCCCTGCCCAGTTGGAGGGCTGAGGGGAGGAGCTTCACAGCCTGTCCACCAGGCCCTTTCAGAAGGGGGAATCACAGCAGCATTGCACATGGGAGAGAGCTGAGCAGGGAGCACTGTGTCTCAGGGGAGGGCCACACCAAACTCCTGCTGCATGTTCCCTTTGGCACATTCACAGTGCCATTCACACACTCCTCCAGCAGTACTTGCTCCCCAGGTGACAGGGGAGGAGCTGGAACAGGGTGTGACAGCTGGATATGTCTGCTGCCCTCGGGAGCTCAGGAGCTCATCAGCTCACCAAAGAACCTGCTCACAGAGCATTTCCTTCTCAGTGTTGTTAAATAACCAAAGACAGTTCTGGTGCAACTTCCCCACCCTTCTATGGAATTAGGGGACAAACAAGCAAAAATTTAACTTAAAATTGAAATTTAAACATGATCCAAAAAGAGGTGGCCTACAGTGCTGTCATCTCCCACTTTGTGAACAAAAACAATTTCAAAATACTTCAAAACTCTTTTTCTCTATAACCCCACATAGAACAAAGGACAAAAACCATGCAGTCATCTCAACAGACACACAAACAAACCGACAAGCAGGAATGGAAGGGAAATTCCTCAAACTCAATGAAAGTCACTTGAAGAGCAACAGAACAGCTAGAGTTAAACATACTGGAGCAAGGTAAATGTCCTCTCCCCAGGGCCAAGCACAGGGAGGACATTCATGACACTTGGTCAAGGCTTTGTGAGCAATTCATTACAGGCAAACCTCACAGGGTGATTATGCACGACAATGAAAGCCTTCCAGGCAAGAAAGGCAGAATAAAACTCTGTTTTTATAGAGAACAAGGATGCCAGGATATTCAACATGGAAAGAATGGTCTTCAATAAATGGTGCTGAGACTCCTGGAAAATCCATGCTAAACAGATGACTATAAACCTTTACCTCCCATAGAGGAACATTAACTCAGAAAAATTATGTCACAGACCTAAATGTACCAGCTGAACTAAAAAATAAAATAAAATAAAAAGTATTTGAGAAAAATCTTGTGAATATGTACTAGGCAATTACTTCTTAGGTTCTACAGGAAAAAAGCTTAACTCATAAAAGAAAAAAAATTATATATTATATCTCATCAAGAGAAAATTTTATGCACTTCAAAAGATGAAAGTGCATGAAAGGTCAAAATCTGGGATAAAGTCTCTCAAATCATATGAGATAAGCTCAATCACAACTATTTTTAAAAATTTATGAGGCAAAAAATTTGAGCAGCGCTTTACCAAATATCACTACGTGTCAAAAAGTGCTTGGAAGTAAGCTTGATAGCACTAATTATTTCAGAAATGCAAAATAAAACCAATATGGCACACCTCTCTGGACCCATCAGAATGGCTACAATCAACAGGACTATGAAACCAAGTGCTGACAAAACTGTGGAGGCAATGGGACTCTCAGACACCCAGGGCAGGGATGTAAATGTCACACCTACTTCAGGAAACAATTTAGCAGTTTCCTAACGAGATCAACATGAATTTAAGTGTAATCCTAGAGAAATGACAGCTTGAAATGTCAGACAAAAGCTTGCATGAACGCTCCCAGCAGCATTATCCCAATCAGGAACAACCTGAATGTCCAGCCACAGGGGGACAAACTGATATATTCACATGGTGGAACATGACTCAGCAGTAAAAGAGGAATCATTGAGACACATACCAGCAAGGATAAATCTCAAGTTAATCATGATGAGGGGAAAAAAAGAGAGAGAGAGATGAGGGGGGGGGTGAAGATAGAGATAGCAAGAATACTTTATTGTTTCATTTATATGAAACTCCAGAAAATAAAAATTAATCTTCAGGCTCAAAGAGCATATAAGTCATTACCTGAGACAAATGGAGAGGGGCAAAAGAGAAGGGATCATAAAGAAGCATGAAGAAAAAAATCAAAGATTAAAGATATGTTCACTGCCTCAATTTTGATGGTGATTTTGCACCCACAAAACCAACAAAATGTACCAAAATATCCACTTAAATATGTGCAGTTCATTGAGTGTCAGTTGTGCTGCATTAAAGCTGATAGATAGAAAAATGGCAGAGGGAGGCAGCAGCCTCATCACATGGCCTGTGTGCCTGGATCCATGCCTCCCTGTGTCACAGTTGTGTGATCCAGTTAATTTATGAAGTTTGCTTAGCTCCTCTGAGTTTATTCCTGGAGGCTCAGGGAAGCTGAAACACCCTTCCCACCACCAAAGCTGCATGGCAGGAGTTTAAATTGTGAACCAAGAACCAAAGCACAATGGAGGGCTCCCTTTCCTCCTACTGATCACAGAATAAATATGTCCTCAGAAGACACAGGACACTAGGGATTGTACCTGTCCAGGCCTGAAGTCTGCAGCACAATCACAGCCCCACATCTCCAGCAAAACCCCAACCCTGTAGCAAGCAGGGCCTTGCCAGAGAAGAGCAGATGAGCGTCCCCCAGAAGGGGAGAGAGGAACCATGGGCATGCATCCTGGGCAAGTGAAGGCAGAGGTGTGTAGGTTCATGCAGGACTGCTCCAAGATCTCCCTGAATTCTTCAGAAACAATTCTAATTAGAGATGCCAAAGACAGAGGTGAAAAAAATGATCTGATTAATATTGAAATCACAGTGAAGCTGACAGAAACAGAAGGTTGAGAAGGCAGCAGTGCCCAGCCCTGGCCAACAGGAAATATGTGACAGGTCTCCAATTAGAATGGAGCAATAAAAGTCCAACATAATGAAGGACAAAATTAGGCAATAACTTCCATAATGAAGGACAAAATTAGGCAATAACTTCCAAACTGCCTGACAACTTCTTCTGAACTGCATGGCTCCTGGCAGTGTGTGAAGGGAAGAAATTCATGCCCAGAAATAGAATAACTGAGGATTTAAGAGGAATTTTAGTGAAGCATTGCAAAATGAGAAAGAATAACATTTGATCTTTTTTGGAATTTTTCTCTGTTCTTCCAAGTAGAATTAGCATTAGTTGAGGGCCATTGGATGGGCTTTCTCTTATTTGTAACAACAACAAAAACAATCCATACCAAACAGGGAGTACAGCTTAGCTCTGCCTGAGCCCATGACCTGCCACCCTGACCAGTACCACTCATACCTGAAGATTGAAGTGCCTGGCTCAGCCATTTTTTCTCTGTAAGGGCCCCATTGAGAACACACAATCATCCAGCCAATCCTGTCTGAAAGTACAGTCTCTGGGAGAAACTCCTTGCAACACTCAAAGGGATACAATGATCCAAGGAGTGAGGCTGCTTTTCCAGGTGCTGCCTGGACCCTCTAGGCTTTGTCTGGTGGCCAGCAGCCCACAGGCTACTGAGTGGCAGACTTTGTTTCTTCTGATGTCCACTGCCTTACCTGACCCCTCACAGACCACCTGTGGAAACAAGATCCTTCCTGGGTAGGTAAGGCTTTCACATGTTAATATTCTTTCATTGGCCCTTTAACATCTCATTATTATGAGTCCAGCTGATACCTGAAGACCAGAAACATAGTGATAGCAGCCATAGATTGGAGGCACCATTTTAAGGTCTGCTTGTGCTTATATTGATTTCTCTGAGAGCATGAAAGAGTTCATCCCCTGCTAAGGAACTTGACTGGCCTCGGTGGCTCTGGAAGCCACAACTCATTGACACAATACAATTGCAAATGCAATAAAACACAACCTTGTTTGGAAAAGTGGGTTTGCAGATATAAACCTTAAGGATCTCAAGAAGAAATCATCCTGAATCAGGATGAATCCAAATTCAATGACAAGGGAAACAGAGATTAAAGGGAATTGGTCATAATCCAAGGAATGTCCAGAGCCACCAGAAGCCACACAAGGCAAGAAAGGACCCTCTCTAGAGTTACTGGAGGAAGCAAGGCTTTCAGACTTTTGACCTACAGGAGAATAAATTTCTATTGTTTAAGTCACCATATTTATAATAACTTGTGACACCAGCCCTAGGAAAGCAACATGTGTAGCAAAGGAATGTCAGAAATGCCTTTAAGAACCTTGACAGGGGCAGTTTTGGGGCAGGTCTTCCTGAGGGGAGGAGGAGAGCTATAGCCAAAGAGGATGTGGTGGTGGGATCAGAGGCCATGGAGAGAGGTGAAGGCACCACACTGCTAACTTTGAGATGAAGGAGAGACATGATCTGGGAAGGTAGCCTACTTCTGAAGCTGGAAAAGGCAGTAAACAGGTGTCCCCTGGGCCTCGAGGAGGAGGTGGCTCTCCAAGCCTCTCCCAGGCTTCCCACCTCCAGAACCACAGGCAACCACCAAGTTCATGGTGATCTGCTACAGCAACCACAGGGACTAACATACATGCCCTCCAGGCATGTATGATCCAGAGAAAGCCATCATCTAGTGACTCCCTGAAGGTCACTGCCACCTCCCCCACACAATGCAGTACATGACTTTAGAGTGACACTCATTATTCACAGGTCTGAAGGCCCTGGAAGGGACTGCAATCTCCACATCCACTTGAGCTCTCCACTTGAGAGACTCCACTTGAGCTCCAGGAAGTGCCATCACCCTTCTACATGCTGTTTACTTGTGTGCAAACTCCAGGCCCTGATATTGCCTAGCATAAAGGCCCATGTGAAAATGAAGAGGTTCAACAGTACTAATGTCCTTATTATGATAGTACTTGGCCCTTAGTAAATGTTCAACAAATAATATCTCTTAATACTCATGTGCTGTTGAAAACTGCTAAGGGGACATGTCACACATGCTCCATCATGGTAGCTTTTGTGGTTCTATATGCACTGCACCCCAGAAGCAGATGATCAAGACCTGTTGCAGAATGGAATATCCCCAGGAGGGCAGAAGAAGGTGAACCACAGGCCAGGCACACGTCTCCACCCATCACCAAGTCCTATGGCTTTAGAGCCCCCTCCACCTCTTTTTGAAGGTTTCCAGTAACAGGAAATTTGGTGGAGATGCCCCACAAAGATGAGAAAACCACTCATGCATGGTATCTTCTCTCACCTCCAGGAATCTCTAGCGTTCACTCATTTGTAATTTTAAACAACATTTACTTGTTCCAGACTGTGCTCAGGGCTGGGAAGAGCATAGACACAGCCATAGATATGTGGCCATTACAACCAAGTAGAGGTTAAGATTTGTAGACGTGAATGTGGACATGTATATGGATATAGATACAAATATGCACATCTATCAATGCAACATTGACATACGACAGGTCAAACACTTTATAACTCTCTTTAGATATACATTCTCATTTAATCATTTCCCAAATTCCACATTAGACTTTATCACACAGAGATATAACAAACAGCAATTTAATTAGACATGCTCAGAATACCTAGATTGCCACCAGATGAAACTTCCACCGGAAGACACAGAGAAGAAAAAGAGGGTGCTACCTAATGCAGCTTAGCTCAGCTCCCCTCAGCATTTCCTTTAAACTAACCTTTGCCCTTTCCCTGTGGCTTAAAGCAAGAAAAAAAAAAACTTTTTTAATCAACTGGTTTTTGAACTTCCAAAACCCAAGTCTCCTCTAAAGGAATTTCCAAAACTATTTTGATTGCTGTTCATTCTTCCTTGCACAATGACATTAGAAGAAATCTCTATAGAAGGTAACTTTTTACTATATCATTATCATCCCCATTTGTAGATAAGGATCTGAGTTCACATGAGTTATGGAATTTGCCCAAGGTCTAGTGGTAAGGGAAGTGAAGTTAGGATCTGGACACCATCGTCTGTCTGAAAGCTTAAACAAAGAACTCACTATCTCTGCAGCCCTTTTTTTTATATTGAACTAAAAATGGTTCTTTTTAACTTCCACTTTAGGAATGCAAAAAGCACAAATCTCCCTCTTCCACATGATGGCCCTTGAAAGACATAACAGTGTTGTCACCACCTCACCCCTGGGCCTCTTCTTCTCATCACAAGACTAAATACTCACATTTTCTGTAGTCTTTTCTCTTCTGATTTGATTTCAGGAACCCTTGACCACCCAGACATTGCTTAGCAGAACACAATCCAGTTTTCTCCTCTTAGGGGCTATAAAGATATAGAAATCTCCATCAGGAAGATAGAATGAGACCACACTACAAGAAAAACTCACTTTCATCTAAAATCTAAGATCAGAAAGCCAGTCTCACAAGTATGATGTGAAGTGACAAATGTCCCTCTACCTCCTTGGGGTAGATGAGGGAGTAGTGGAGACTGTGGTGAACTGGGGGGTGCAGGCCTTACACAAAGGGTAACCTTTACTCAACTCCAGGTGAAGCCTACATAATCCCAGGGCCCAGGACCACATGATCTTGTGATTTTGCATTAGAAGTTCAAATTTGTCAATTTTTACGTGACTGTAACATATTAAAAAATAAAAGCCAGCCATCCATGTACATGTACACAATGCATGTACACATGTGTGCATGCGCACACACAAACATACGCACACACACTCTCTCTTAAGCGGCAACACTTACTATTTTTCTTTGTTTTTATCTTCAGAGTAATTGTTGACTTAAAACTTGGCATTTATGCTCTCCAATCTTGCCTAATCGGGGTCAATTTCCAGGTTTTTAAAACATTTATGCCTTCAGATTCTGTTTTTCAAAAGTCATAAAATCCCAGGTCTAAGAAGCTAATTTGTGCATTGCCACAATTTGCATCTTGCTGAATTCCCAATTTCTTGATATCACAATCCCAGACCCAGGCCACTGAACTTACAGTGCATGAAGATCTTTGATGACCCAGCAAACTCCTCCTTGGAGCCCTGTGGTGTTTCCTATGCTGTGAAGGCACAAGTAAGCAAGAGCCCCAGAGATGGAGGGGGTTCTCCTAAGGGTGCTAATGACTATTCAATGTCTGGTGCTGTCCCTGGTATGAAGCTGAGGCCAGCACAGGGATCTGTGGACATCTCCATCCATCTTGGAGTCATGGCAGAATTTACTATGAACCTTAAGAGTTTAGCCACAGCCTGTGCATCACAGCTGTTTAATTAAATCTGGCCCACTGACATAGACAGCAAGGACAGTTGCAGGACCTGTCTGACTATAGGACTGAGCTTGATGATCTGTGGGCTCCATTTCATTCCTGGATGAGTGGACAATCATTTGCTAAAGAACTCTGCTTTTTCATGAGGCTGCAACAGTTAATAGGAAAAATCCATTTGCTTCCAAAACTATATCTATCAGGATGGGCCAAGGATATTTTTAGCAGGATCCATGCATGAACTTATATTTGAATTGGCCTCCCACAAATAGAGCTCTCCGGACAGAAGAACAAGGATCCAGTGTGGGGCTACAGAGGAGGCTCTCAGGAGGGGACTGAAGGCTTAGGAAACTGACCTAGAGGGATTCACTTACCTGGACCCAGGATGGCATAAGCATAAAGAGCCATCTCTGCCCCTGCTTTCTGGAAGTCAGGGGAAGGTAAGGACTGTGGATGGCCAAAGGCAGCCAGGAGCAGTACATGGTCAATGTTTTATCCATGCACATGATCTCCTGCAAGTAATTGGTCTCCCTGAGCTGAGAAGGTAAGACCTGGGCTTGTTCCATAACCAGGTGCCCAAGGAAGGGCTGTGTGTACAGGTCTTAAGCTAGTCCAGACTTCTTCTCAGAGAGAATTAGTGTTCCAAGCCCAGGAAACAACCAACACCAAAGGTGAGTTTTCTATGGGCTCATTGTTTTTTACTAGATCTCACAAATACACCATTTCTTCCTTACTAAACTGTCTGTAGACCAAGACACAGCAGCCTGCAGGTCACACTGTGTAGAAATAAAACCTTCCCAGACCCTTTCTATGTGGGGAACTCATGAAGGCCTTACTGTTTGCCATGAAGTTCTTTAGACTGAATTGTTTCCCTAACTGTCTGAACGAGAGCTGGGAGAAGGTGAGGAAGGGAAGGGCTGGGTATTGTTGCCTTCTGAAACATGGATAGTGAACCTAAAGCCTCTCTCGGCACTTGAATGAGGAAGGATCATCCTCAAGACTGAAGTCCCTTCTCCCTCAGGTCTCTGCTGCAAAATAAAGCAGCAACCAATGTACTAAGAAAAAATGGGAAGAAACACCAAATTAAGTAGTTCAAGGAGAACTTTGTAAAGACCATGGAAAACTGAAAACATAGACTTCTTCCTGGCAGAATTTGGAGTCAGAAATGTAGCTAATTAGAATGAAACACACAGTAAAAATGTTCCTTAGACAGACACCCCATCTGAGCTATCTTCCTCGGGTTATATTCAAATTAAGGTAGGTAGCACAGGATGAGCTATTTGAAATTTTAATAGTCACATATTATAATGTTAATAACAAAAACTTAGTACATCAAGCTCATGAGATTTATTATCCTATAATGAGACTAAATCTGTTTTTAAGTTTGAAACAGGGAGGCATTTATTAATACTGCACTCTAACCAGTAGCTGAGCCAACCAGCCACTCCAAGAAAGCATGGCAGTTAAAGAAAATATATTAAGTAAATAATATTATTGGGCAGAGATTTGGTAACACTTGAGTTGGTATGGGGATTGTTGATGTTAAGAAAACATTATCCCATGAAGAAAGAGAGGGAGGAGAAGAAAATGGAGATAGAAAGAATTGAGAATGAGCACAAATTTGCCCTTGGGACTTTGGCTCAGCAGAGGGTACAGCTCAGCCCCCTGCAACTGCCATATGACCCAGGTGTCTCTGATTCAGCCATTTACTGCTTAGTGAGGTCATTTTTACCCACAGCCCCAGGAGCATGGGTGCTTACCAGATCTGGAGGCTAGGCACAGTGAGCCATGAAAGCCATGTGCACTTGGGAGACAGGCAGATGAAGACTCACACCTTCACAACATCCTCATCAGCCAACCTGCACTCCACAGATTCCCACATGTCCACCACAGAAATATCCTCTTGAACTCCCCCAATTTTGACAGGAACTGAGAAGGATTTTCCAGTGAGAATGGCTGTGCTCAAAACGTCTGTGTCCTAAAGGAGGGAAGAGGTGCAGGTGAGTGAGCTTGGAACCTGGCGAGCTGGGTGAGGCTGGTCAGGGATGCAACTGCATGAGGCAGGAGTCCAGCCAGACTCTCTCTTGGTGCCCAGCCTATCCAGAGAGCACCAAACTACTCCCTGACCTCCACCTCCTCCCACATGCTGCTCCAGCTGCATTGGTCTCAGGCCTGACATAAGATTCTCTCCAGCATTCTCCAGGACTTGGCTTGAGGTTCCTTTGGGCAGTGACTGCCTGTTCTTCTGGTCTAACAAAGGGAGCACCCACTTATTTTTTTGTTTCAAAAGAAGAAAACTAAGAGCACAAAAACAAAGAAGAACTAGTCACATCATAAAACTCTGCTCAGCTGAGCTGAGCGCCGTGGCCCCTCCCTCACCTCTCAGCCCCCAGAGATTCTCCTCCAAACCCTGGTGACCCATGGGGGTTCATAGATTCTATCGTTATCATTCATCTTCATCTGTCAACTTCCTGCTGTCACCTCTACCAAATCCTCTGCTCTCCCAACATCTCTAACCTGGACAGCTGCGAGGGCCTTGGGGTTCTCCCTATGTCTCTCTTCATAGTGGTAAGATCTCCAGCACAGACTCTCTCTCTCCTAGATCAAAACTCCTGGAAAGTGCCCTACTCTTCTTAAGATAGTCCCACTCACTGAGGCAGGCCACCTGGGCCTTGCCCACCTCCCTATCATTCTCCTGTCCCCTTCTCTCTATACCCTGCACAGTTCAGCCTTCTCACACTCAGGGGACTTCTGCCCTACATTACCTCTCATCCCTGGTCTGCAAATAGGAATAAACATACTCCTACTCCATAGGGAGCTTACTGATATTTAACAGGCCATTTGTACATGTCTCAGGCCAGAAAGTGCACCATGAGAATAGCCCTCCATGCATCGGCCATTACATATGGAGCTTAGAATGTTTGCTCAGTGAATGAGTTAAAGAGCCACTGCAAGGCTCACGCAGGCACCACAGGGGAGAAGCTACTTCAACACAATGCTGGAGAAGAAGGAAAAGCAGAGAAGTCAGCAACAGATGCAAAACTCAGCTCAGCAGTGGAAGTCCACAGCACAAGCGTTCAGCCCTCCAGTAGGCCAACACCCATTGCTCCTCTCCTCAGTCCCCACCTCAGCCCAGGCACTAGGTGGGTCCCACACTCAATGTCCTCAGTTGGCCCCCCACTTTTCATTCCAAAATAGGAGAAAGACAAGAGAAGGAGCTAGCCTTGGATGACAGCAGCAACAGTCACTGAGACAGCTACTAGGAGACAGGTGATGTTCTAAATGGCTGGCATGCAATTAATCATCCATTCTGTTTCCTCAGTGACCATCCCAATATACTATGAGCTTTATTACCTTTTTATACAAGAATTGCTTTGCAGTGATATTAATCCTACAAATACTAGCTACTTTTTCAGATAAAATATCAAATTTGTAAGGAACATGTGAGAAAGTTGGTGGCCCAACCCAACAAGGTGGTAAGCCAACCTTCTTCTTTTGATATATTTATTTTCCTGGTGGGATTTGAGTTGTGTGTGTGTGTGTGTGTGTGTAGGGGATTGAACCTGGGGGCATTTAACCACTGAGTCACATCCCCAGCCCTTTCTTTTACTTTTTATTTTGTGATAGAGAGTTTCACTAGATTGCCTAGAGTCTCACTAATTTGCTAAAGCTGGCTTTGAACCTGTGATCCTCCTTTCTCCAGACTCCTGAGTCACAGGAATTTCAGGTGTGCAACACCATGCCCAGCATGGGATAGGATCTTGAGGAGATAGTTTCAAAATAATGTTAATGAATTTAGGCTCTCTAAAATCCCAAAGTAGAACCCTATGTACCCTCAGGACACTGAGAGAGCAATTACCATATTCAATATTACATCGAAACAGTGAGATGCTCAGAGAAACTGCTAAACATCCACAATCATCCCCAGAACTAGTATTTTCTGCTCCTGTCTGTGGAAGCTCCAGGTCTGATGACTAGATAGCAACTCACACTCCTCTGTGGAAGGCACTTCCATCACATGAAGGTGACACTAATGGCAAAGTCAGAGTAAGGCCATCAGAAATTTCTCTTCTCCACAAAAGTCACAAGGAAACTGGCAAACACTGTCAAAATCAATTTTTCCTGGGCTCTGAAGATGCACCATACACTTGTATGATTGGGATAGCATTTATACAAGAAATAGAGGAACAGATTCTAGTAAAAAATGGAGACATTTGTGACATTTTAACTTGACCTAGGCCACTCCCCCCCCTCTCCAGCTCCACAATGGCTTTGAAATATGATACCACCTTCCCAGTAAAAACCAGCACTGTGGGCAGTACAGGAAAGAAAACCCCACTGGAGACTTTTTGCACCCTCATTCCCAAACCATCCATGGTACAGAACTTGTCTGTGGGTTTCCTGGAGGACACCACTTGCAAGGCTGTATGTGACCTGGCTCTGGGCTCATCTTTTCTATAGAGATGTTTGTCAAAAGCAGCTATAGGTGATTGTTTACCTACGTAGCTCTCTGAAGCAGTGGAGAGCATGTTCATCAAAAAGCTTAAAGGGAAAAGATGAATAAGGAATTGACCACAGGGCTTTGGAAGACTATGACATGTTCCTGGGGATGCATATGAGTATGGCCATGCTCGTCCATAGAAATATGCACATGCCCAGAGTGTGCCCACACCCAGGAGGGACCAGCAGGTGCTGAGCTCAACCCCCAGCTGACTCTGTCTCTGTGAATGCAAGAAATTGAAGTGAAGGCAAGTGCCAGGTGCCTGAGTAAATCCCATGGGCTGCCAGGAAGCTGACCTATCAAATGGAATGCTACTGAGTCATCGGACTGAACTGATATATACTACAATATGGGTGGACCTTAAAACTTTATATTTAGTGAAAGAAGCCCAGACATGCATCTTATGATTCTATGTATATGAAATTTCCAGAATAGTCAGGAAGTGGACTAGTGGCTGTGAATGGAGAGGAGGATGAGGGTTGATGGGGAGTCACTATGCAGGTATGGTATTGTGTTGCAGGAATGATGTCAATGTTTTAGAATTAGCACTGATGATTGCACAACCTTATACACACACTAAAATCCACTGCATATTCTGAATACTGATGCAATGTCTTTTCTGTAAACATGCTCATGCCTTGCCCCAGGGTTGGTTTTGAATGCAGGGCTATTACCAAGTGGGCGTGGCCACTATGACAGTCCTGTCAATGGGAAAGGACCTGGCAGGATGGGGAACTTGGTGAGAACAAGCACAGGTGGCCTTCTGAGCAGTGCAGGCTCTAAAGGGCTCAGGTGGCTCCACACACAGAAGAATCCTCAGACCTGGGACCCAGCAGCCCTGAGTGCTCTGCACAGTTCCTCTTTCCCCCTTCTTGTCACTCAGATGGTCAGGGTCTCTCAACAGCAGCTCTGTTAGCTTTCAGTCTCAAGGGGCCTATGAAACCTGGAGAGAACTCAGAGGTAGGAAGGGGTGAGGATGCACTGGCCATAGGCACCTCCTTTCAGAAGGGAAGGTGGCAGCTATGACTCCCATACTGGGAACCCAAAGCCCCATTGGATCATGAGAACAGCCCACAGAGCACATGAAGGGAACTGAGAAAGCCAGAGCCCACACTCCATGCCCTGGAGCCACGGACCTGCACAGTAACAGCTCCACCAAATCCCCAGTTCCACTATCAACAACAATAAGAACAAGAGCTCCTACATTAGAAAGCCTCTGCTATGTGCTAGGCATTGGGATTAGTGCTTCATGTGGCACCCAATATAATTCTTGTAGTACATTAATGAGGTTGGTTCTATATTTATTTATCAAGAAGAAAAGAGCAACAAGGAGTCTCTGACTGAGGCCCTGTGCTGCTCAACAATTCCACACAGGCTGCCTCAAGGAGAGCCATGCCCACCCAGGCCTCCTGCTCAAGTGTACTCATTGGATCATTGTGTCCATTACAGAAGGTGGAAACCTTCTGAACATCCACCCAACAGGGCATGGCTCAACGGGCATAGTACATGCACACAGTATACAATAGTACACAGCAGAGAACCTGATGGACTGGATTCGTATATTAAGAGTTAAGAATCAACTTCCATTGTTTTGAAACATTAGAATCTAGTAGTTGCAAGTAACTTTGGGCATGTTATTTTGGCTATACACTCTCAGAGCAAAGACAAAAATAACTGTGAACACATATTGAATTCTGTCAGGGTTGTTATCCACAGCAGGGAAGGTCAGAAGTTCCAATGTTCCTTTAGTATCTAGGAATGAGAAAACAATGTGATGGATGATGAACACCAGGGTTCTCTCTGCTGGGAGAACGAGTTTCAAAATGGAGAGGATAAAGAGTCAGGGTGAACTCCCATTTCATAACCCACTTGAATCAAAATGTGAAATATTATATATCAAGAACTATGTAATGTTTTGAACAACCAACAATAAAAAATTAAAAAAAAAAAAACTACAAAAAAAAAAAAGAGTCAGGGTGAGCTCTACAAACAGGACCTGGCATGAGTAGCCAGCCGGAGCTCTGAGTGGGAGGTCCATGTGTGCATATGTGGAGTGTGGCCATGTGTGTGTGTGCATAGATGAGGTTTTCCCTCAGTTCTCTCCAGGGGAAGGGCACAGACCCAAAGGATGACACCCCTTTGGCATTCAGCACACTTAGAGCCCAGACTGCATTTCAGAACACCACTCTCCAGAAAAGAAACCAGAAGCTTGGAGAAATGGCCAATTCACAGACTGAGGTGAGGACTGTGCATAATCACCAGTTAAAAACACCCAGAAACTGGGCTAGGGATGTGGCTCAAGTGGTAGCACGCTCGCCTGGCATGCATGTGGCCCCGGTTCGATCCTCAGCTCCACAAACAAACAAAGATGTTGTGTCCACCGAAAACTAAAATATATACACACACACACACACACACACACACACACACTAAAAAATTCTCTCTCTCTCTTAAAAAAAAAAAAAACACCCAGAAACTAATAGCGTGCTAAAGAAAATGTCAAATGGACATGGGAGAGTGGTGAAGGTGTCAGTGGAGAGTTGGGATAGTTCAGCATCATGGCAAATGATCCTGGCAGGTGACACGAATCTGAGTCCACACCAACATAAGAACACAACTGGAACAAAAGCTGTGTCTTAGGATCAAACTCCATCCAGTAAATGTGAAAGGAACCATAGAAGGAGACCACCACCTTCCACAAGCACCATTTATTACCACAGCTGTTTCAGGCAGAATCATTCATGCATTTGACAAGTGATTAAAAGTGCAAGAAAAAAGATATCTGCATAGTGGCAAAGGACCTCTGTGCATGAGATGTGTTCATTTCAAAGAGGAGAAACAGAAGCTGTGTGGTGTGGATACTGCACACACCAGCCACTCCAGCCCATCAGTGACATCACTAGTGACAGGTAAACAGACCCTGTGCTCTGCAGAGGAGGAGAAGTGAGGCTGATAAGGAACAAGGGTCAGGCCATCCCGGACTGTGGCACTACACAGAGTGCATCCCTTCCTAGGGAAGGGGCCCAATAACACACACACTAACATGGCTTCCCTGGGGATTCTGAGCCTACCACAGGACAGGAACCACTAGCTAAGACATCTAGAGCTTCAAGAAGACACCATGAGTGACTCCCACTGGGCATCCTGAAAACCCTAGATGCCATCAAGGAAAACAGTCTTGCATTCACTGGAAAGGGAGCCTGAAGTGTCCAGGGAGACTCACTAAACTGATAGATGGATAAGGATGGTTGGTGAAGGGAAAACTAATATCAGTTTAACGTCACACCAATATGCATGTGAGCACATAACCATGCCTGGTAATGTGACAGTCAGCACACAGCCTGGGGCAAAACACACTTGAACTCTGATCAGGAAATGCCTAAGATAAAAATTACTAACCAATAAAAGGTGAGTGACAACTGGGATTTTATTTTAAGTAACACAAGTATTATAAATAGAAAGCACTGGGCCACCCCTGGGGTAGAGAAGAGTCACCAGGGCCAAGGGCACCCCCCCTGCTCAGGCTGAGATCCAGCCCTCACAGGAGGTGTGGCTGGGCCCTCTGGATGCTGCAGGAGGTGGCCAGAGATGGTGCCTGGACAGTGAGCACCAGGAAGCTTTGTGTGCTGCTGGGAGCTGTGTGGAGAGAGTGCAGGAAATGAGGGCAGAAGCCCATGCCCTCCATGCAGTGCTCTGTCCCACAGTGGCCTGTGAAAGAAGATACCAAACCACCCACCACCTCTGCACATGACCTGCTGAGTTCCCCTGAAGTCCGGGAAGCTGTACCTAGAACTGAACATCATAGCCCTTGATGATGTTAACAGTGTTTGTTTTCTCTCTTCCTCACGTCCCAACTCCATGATTGACAAGCAACTAGCATATTTGAGAGGGTTTGCTAAATAGTAACAATATTTAATTTTAGCAGAATGTGAATTTTCAAAGGACAAAATGAAAAGGGATATGTTAAATAGTGTACTTAACCTCACACCATCAGCTAGCAATGAATTAAAAAATAAGATTCCCCTCCAGGGCTTGAGTGTCAGGGCTTCCATCAGACCTGGGTTTCCCGTGGGTCCTTCACACCAAGGCAAGAGCAGGATCCGGATGCCTGGAGGGCCTGGAAGAAGCTTGTGATATGTTCCTGTAGAGTAGAGGCAGCCAAGGCTTTCCTGGGGAGGTGTCCCATGTTCTCCACTGCTCTTCTCCTGTGGGCACTGGCATAACTGCCTCTTCCTGAGGAGGTGGTCCCTGTTCTCTACTCCTCTCCTTCTGTGGGCACCAGCACATCTGCCTCCTACTCATGAGGCCCTGGAGTAACAGCTTCTCAAAGAGCCACTGGACTCACATGGCAGGATCTGAGGGCACCTGGTTCCTGGGACCTTGGAGAGTGGGTGTTTGGCAGAGCTGGGGCCACTCCCTGAGAACCCTGAGCTTCCTTAACAGCAGAGCTGAGCTGATGGACACCTGTGGCTGCCCCACACTCTGTCTGTTAACACACAAGCATAATCTAACTCCATGGTGACAAACAACACATCACAATAGCCACAGAGTCAATTCTGTGAAAAGACACTCTCCAAAACTGTAGCAGATGTCAAGTAATTGACTCTCAGAAACCTTCTTGGGGGCAACAATTTCCTACTGCCTGAAGGCCACTTTAAAGGGGCCTCAGATGGCAAAAATGGAGCTGATTATCAATACTTCTATTTCTAATTCATGATGCAATCCAGAACCCCCAAGTGATTTCCTCACAGGGTAACATGAGAAACCAGCTCAGGGGCTCCTGGCTGAAAGTGACCCCAGGGGTGGACATCTCCATCTCAGCAATTCCCCCTCCTCCCAGGTGGGAGCCATTTTATCCTGCCTGAACCTTTGCCATGGCCTCCAACCTACCAAATCTCAATCCTCTGCCACAAAGTGAGTGGCCATCTCACGACCACTGCTCAGCATAAACCATAGCCTGCCACTCCATGCCAAAGCCCTCCAAAGACTTCCCACACTTCACAGAAGAAGTTGCAATCTCCCTCTTTGGCCCTACAAAACTGCAGACCCTCTACTCTCAGTCCCCATCTTTGCCAAACACACACACACACACTCATACACACACACACACACACACACACCAATTTAACATGAATTTGTCTCTGACTGAGAAATTTCACTCTTGGACATTCATCCCAGAGAACTGAAATTTTATGTTTGCAAAAGAGCACACACACAAACGCTCACAGCAATCTTTATCCTCCCAGTCAGACATTGCATTTATTAATTATTAACGAATGATTAAATTTTAGTAATTATTTTTATTTCCTATCTTTCCTTTCTGAGTTAATAAAAACCATTCCACAAAATCTCTGGAACTTTCTCCAGGATTTCCATTTGACCACATAATAGTGAATATTGAAATAAGCAGAGTTGCAGACACCTATTCATAGGAAACTGTCACAGCGGTATGGACTTTCTCTCCCCTGGGAACAGAGCTTACATGATTCACTCTACTCAGTGAAGGGTATCTGGTTGGGATGTTGAAGATTCTCAAGGCAACCTATGTTCAAGGCTTGGTCCACATGGCAAGGTGATTGGGAGGTGGTGCAAGTTTTGAGAGGCCAGGGTAACAGGAAGTTCTCAGGTCAAGCTGGCAAAGAGCTCTCTGCAAGAGGCAAAACTGTGGCCAATTGCTAGAAAACAGTTTTTTTGGTGATATTTCTGTGGGTGTCTGCCCCGCTTCCGAGAGCTTAATAACATAGGGACCTCCTACAAGTCAATAGGGAGAAATAAATAGCCTACAAAAATGGGAAAACCCAGTATCTGCTGTTTATAAAAGATGACATATCAAAAATTGAGTAATCCAAATCACAATAGAGGAATCCAAAGGAAACATAAAGTACATGTGTGTGTTTGCCTATCAAATACAAAGAATCAAGATAGTGAGAAAATCTAATGTCAACAGTGTTGGAAAATGGAATTTTCAAGTTCTGATAATTGCAATACAAAATTGTCATACCTCTTCTGCAGAGAAGTTTCAGAAAATATGCCAAAATTTAAAGTGCATGCCTACCTTTAGCCCAAGAATTTCAATTTAAATAAGTCATTCATTAGTACTGTGGTTAATTTTTTAATTTTACCAAGAAGTGGTCTACTGTAATCATTTTACATGCATATATAAAATATATTTTTACTAGTTTTTTTTTTTTGAGGGAGTGTATTTGGACACAATGCCTTAATTTAATTGATTTATTTTGATGTGGTGCTGAGGATCAAACCCAGGGCCTCTCCTATACCAGTTGAGCACTCTACTGCTGAGCTACATCCCCAGTCCCTCTTGTGTTTTATTTCTTAAAAATAATTTTACATATCTGTATACATATTCCTATATAATTATATCTCTGACACATTTTTAAAAAGTTGCCACATAGGCTGGGAGTGTAGCTCAGCTATAGCACATTTGCCTTGCATGTCAGAGGCCTTGTGTTCCATTCTCAGCACCATTTATAAATAAAAAAATTAAAGATCTATCCACAACTAAGAAAAAAACAGGTGAGCCCAGGGCAGAGGGTAGACATAGGGCCATCCTGCCTAGGCTGACACTCCAGCAGCTGGGGACATGGGAGATGTATGTGTTCAAGCCAAGTCAAGCTGTTCAGTTCCTCTCTGAACTCCCCCTCTGCTGAAACTGTGCCTACAGCAGGTCTGCCTGGGTTGTCCCATATGCAAAAGGGTCACATGGACTCTTCAGTGTGATGTCAAGTACCCCATTCACTTCTACTTAAGAGGAGGCAAGACATCTAATGTGAGATTCTTGCACTTCAAAAACCATCAACCACCACAAGGTACTAATTTTAAAACACCTCACCATGATTAGGGGGATGATTTTATGGTAAAAACAGGTTAGTGATTGGAGCCATTACTTTGTTACTGTTACTAACATCAATAGTACTACCACCATGACAGCTGTGTCCACTCTGGAAGAGGTGCCATTTAATTGTAGTGTAGCATCTGCACTATACAATTTAGCAGTCACTAGTTATCTTTGGCTATTACAATTGGAATCAAGTAAAGTTAAATAAAATTTTAGTTCCTCAGTGGCAGTAGCCACATATTGAGTGCTCTGCAGCTCCCGGGGGTGAGTGGCAATCACATTTCCCTGGAGATTAGGACATTATACCTGTCAAGACAGGGTGTTGGGTGGTGCGGGTGTTGACTATCCCCGCCTCAGAGAGGAACAAGCAGCACCTCAGGCTCCCACACTTTGCATGGATAGGTATTGGTGATGATTAAAGTTAACAAGATACATCCCAAGTGACACGTGTAATACCTGATCATGTGCATGTGTCTGCAAGTTATCGGGATATGGCATGGCCTCCACTTCAGCAGCAGTTCAGAGTGTTGCTTCCAAAACCAGTTCCTATTGATCCAGAAAGGACTTTTCTCTTTGTCACTGGGGGCTCCTTTTGGTCAAGAGCTTTATACTTTTGCATACCTTTAGTCTTATATCAATGAGATCTTGAGGGAGGACAAGGAAGTTTATCATGTGGTTAGCCTGCCATGTTGAACAGGAAGACACTCCTGCCCCAGTGCTTGGTGAGCATGAAATGCTGAGATTTCAGGGCAGATGGTCATTCTCTCCTTTACACATTTTGATGTGCCCCTGGGCTGGGGGCTGGGATGTGAGGGGCTCAATTCTTGACATCAGGGTCATCTCTAAGCTCTCTGCCCAGGAACAGAACTCTACATTTTTGTGAAATCTCCTTAGTGATGAAGGAGGGATGCTAGCCTAGGACTCAGGATAGAGCTCTGAACACTGATGTCCTGAGGCAGAGTGAGGGATCCATAGTTTCATAGGACAAAACTGGAGAAGCTGCTGGATTCTTTTCTGAGGAAAGAAATGAGAACATTTATAGCAGGCCGAGAGACATTGCTGTGGACTTGGGGCAGACTTGCCTACCTTTCCCACCTTCCCCCAAACTACTGTGACTCTGGGAAGATCTGCCCTTGGCTGGTGTTGGTTGTGATGCCAGCCTTCTCTACAGGAAGGGACAATGTGGGTGAAGGAATCAGGGTATGAGAGGGCGCAATACAACCTATCCTCCTGGATGGTCTGTGTCCCCACCAGACTTCCCTGTGAGTTCTCCTTGGTCCATTCCCAGGTCCCATTGAGAAACAACCATAGAAAGCCAGGCTGGCTTCTGCTGGGTGGGTCTGTGCACAAGGAGCCCCCTTTTTCACATGCAGCCTGGAAGGCTGGCTATGCCTCTGAGCTCTGAGGATAGAGGATGTGGGTGTTGAGGTCCTCATCCTGTGAGGGGCTGCTGACCCTATGTGTGTCTTCCTTGCAAGGTGCCATAGTGTAGTCACAAATCACAGCCCAGCAGGAGCTGCTGTGGTTAAGACGCACCATTCCCTAGGGACCATGCTGTCCACCTGAATTGCTCCAGTGTGGAGTATCACAGGGAGGCAGAGCAGTTTGGCTACAGCTGGCCCCATGGCTGGTCCTTTGGTCTTTCACAAGCTGCCTGAGATGGGCCCAGGGTCAGAAGCTCTCTGAAGTGCTGGGCAAGTCAAGATTCATGCACTGCAAACTCTCTAGGGAACCCAGTTCACATTTGAGTGAGACCTGGGTCTAGAGGAAAGGGGGTAGTGGAGGCAGGAGCCCGAGGGCTCTCTCCTATCTGAGGGGGGTGTGTCACTCAGCCCATCCCCTCTTGCTGCAGGAGGCAGAGCCCAGGGCTTCCCAAGCCTCTGGATGTTCATGACAGGCCAGGAGGCTGGAAGGAGATGAGCATTTTCCATTTTTAATTGCTCAGGTTCAAGAAGGTAATAATGACCTATGTGCACAGGGGGTGGCAGGTTTGGAGGTGGGGTGGAGGGGAGTGGCACCTTCTGGGGCAGGGCCTCCTTGCCATTCATTCTGTGTCTTCCACAGAATCCAGGGTGAGCAACAGAGGGACAGGCTCATGTCCTGGGGCTGGCTGGCTGCTCTTGAGGTCAGCAAGTGTTCTGGGACAGTGCTCATAGTTCAATGGCTGGGCAGTGAGGGGCTGCTGCCCTTGCTGCCTCAGACTTGGGAGGAGGGCAGCTGAGTTGGCCCCAGCAAGCTGAAATGGTGGTCCCTTATGGACCCTAAATAACCAACACTGTGGGTGATCCCAGGCCTGGGCAACATGACACTCTGTGAGCAGCCTCCTTTCTGCCTGCTGCTGCCCTGCTCAGCTTTGAGGTAGGGATGGGGCAATCCCACAGGGAGCCTCAGGCCTCATGTATGGGCAGATGTGGGGCCTGGGGCTTCCCAGCACTGCTTGATGGTAATAGCCTCCCAGCAGCAGCCAGGCAGCACTGTGTCTAGCCATGCAGAGCATCTTGCTGGATGCACTAGTCTCAGTTGTTTTCTTCAACAAAAACTTATTGAGAGGAAACTCACACACCCTGAAATTTACCCTTTAAAGTCCATGGATCAGTGGGTTCAGAACATTCATAGTGTGGGGGCAGCACCACTGAAACTGATTTGTTCACCCCAAAGAGACCTCATATTCACACAGTCACTCTCTATTTCCTCCCACCACCAAGTCTCCTTGTCCTAGCCCACCTTCGTCTTCCTCTGTCTGTGTGAACTGGTGTATCCTCAACTCTTCATGTAATAGGATGCATGTGACGTGTGGTCCTGGGGTCTGGGCTGCTGCCCTTGCTGTCTTAGACTTGGGAGCAGGGCAGCTGAGTTGGCCCAAGCAAGCTTAACTGTGGTCCCAAATGGACCCTAAGTAACCAACCCTTTGGGTGACCCCAGGCCTGGGCAACATGACACGCTGTGAGCAGCCTGCAGCTGCCCTGCTCAGCTTTGAGTTAGGGATGGGGCAACCCTACAAGGATCCCCAGGCCTCGTGGGTGGGTGGATGTGGGGCCTGGGGCTGCCCAGCACTTCTTGATGGTCACACTCTCCCAGCAGCAGCCAAGTGTCACTATGTCTAGCCATGCTGAGTGTCTTGGTGGATGCACTAGTCTCAGTTGTTTTCTTCAACAAAAACTTATTGAGAGGAAACTCACATACCCTGAAATTCAGCTGTTTAAAGTCTATGGGTCAATGGGTTCAGAGCATTCATAGGATGGGGACAGCACCACTGAAATTGATTTGTTCTCCCCAAAGAGACCCCATATTCACAAACAGTCACTCTCTACTCCCTCCCACCACCAACTCTCCATCCTCCTCTGTCTGTGCAAACTGGTGTGTCCTCAACAATTTATGTAAGAGGACTCATGTGACGTGTGGCCCTGGGGTCTGGCTTCTTGCACACAGCGTGATGTTTTCCAGGCTCATCCATGAAATGTGTGGCAGCATGTGTTGGGATGTCCCCCTGATAACCTCTGTTACTGCTGCTCACATGTGTGGCACTGGTCTTGTCCACTCAGCTGATATCAGCTGGGGGACATTTGGGTTGTCTCTAGTTTTTGGCTCTTGTGAATAATGTGGTCACTTAGATTCATAAACAAGTGTTGAAGTGTTGTTATGGATGTGTTTTTTTTTAATGCAATAAACAAGAAATAGTGAATTATTGTTGCCTCACACTTATTTCTTAGAGGATGTTGCCATGGTAACTTTTGGGAGCCCTTGGAGCAATCTATACTGCTTTCCATTAGTGTTCAGAGTGAAATATTTTGTGCTAGACACTTGTGACTCAAAAGCACACAGGAACCAGGCCTGTCTGAGTGGCTGGCGGGGCACCAGGAGTGGCGGCTGGTGCCGCATAGTTGTAGCCCTTGCCATCCACGCAGGACAGAAGCTGCCTTGGAGGATCCTGGGCTCTGTGTAGCAGGTGTTTGTATTTTTCTTTTAATGAGGGAATCTATAAATATGGATATTTATGGAGATGTATCTACTTTCTTTTCTTTCCACAGTGACTGCCCTGAGTCTGGTCGACCTGCCTCCGTTGAGTTTCCTTCTTTGTCCAGGTGTAGGTTTTCTTGCCTCTTCCTTCTTCATGCCATGGCATCTCTGTTAGGCTCTGGAGAATGCACCATGGTGTCCCACTTGGGGCCTCTGGCTGAGTCCTCCCATCTGGATCTCACTGTTGTGACCAGTGGACAGCTATGTCCAGGTGGGCTTTCCTGATCCTGAATGTGGTGAAACAGACTCTGCTTCCTCGTAGCCCAGATAAGAATCCAGCTGCTGAACCGAACAGTCTCTGACACCAGGCCAGGTGTCTCATCTGTAGTATGGAGGCCCAGAATGTTCCCTCCTTGCACAACCCAGAGAGGATCAAATGAGTCACGGGTGCTGGTGCTTAAAGTCCACCTGGCACTTGGAAGCCCCAGTTGGTACTCCTTCTTCATCCTTACCACCAGAGTCCAGGGACAGTTCTCTACCTAAGGAACCATTTGGAATAGCTACACCTCACGAAGGGCAAAACCACATGTCCACTGGTGAGCAGAGTGATGACCCAAAAGATGACCACTCCCCAATCCCCAGCACCCATGGGTATTTCTATGCCTGGACAAAGGGGCTTTGCAAGTCTCAATAAGTTAAGGATGTGAGGTAGGGGATTATCCTGGGAGAACAGCTGTGGCTTGGACACTCATTCCTCAAAACCAAGCTTGAGAAAGACAATATTACCAAGATGGGACTAATTTTTTTTTAAGCAAGAACATGTAATACCTTTCAAAAGGTGTTTAGACATTTAAAATTCCCCATAAAGATGGTGTTCATTTTCTGAAAGCAAAATAAACACACAAGCTTGCAGTGCATGACTCCAAGTCAATGAAAGCCCTGTGTTCCTGCTGCCCCAGGTGGCCTTCCTGAGACCCCCGAGTGCTTACCCTTGGCCTGGGGTCTTCCATGCCATCTGTGGGGAGGTGCAGCCTGTTATAAACATTGTCTCTAGGGCTGAGCTTCATGGTTGGGAGAGGAAGGAGGGAGAACTGTAGAATGGCTGGTGGATCTTACCCTGGCTGTTTCCGTGTGATAAAGGCAGAGAGAAAAACTGATCATCTCTTCCTTTGATGGGGACTTCTGTCCACTGCTGTCCTGGCCATTTTGATCAGGGTGTATCAGAGAGACAGTGGATAGCAAAGTGCTGAAGCACAGTGGTGGGAGCAGATGGAGCAGATGAGGCAGGAGGAGCAGGAGTCCAGCTGATGTGGGTCCAAGTTCCTGCTCCCACTTCCTGGCTGTGACCTAGGCAAGTGTATGGCTGTCCTTGAGCCTCGTTTCCATCTTCTAAGTGAGTGACAGTATGTCAGTTGCAGTGTAGCTTCCAAGTGCACAGGCTTGACCACTGTCTGGTTCCCAGCCTGTCCCATGTCACACATCTGCACATATGGCTCTTGTGGACTCGGGAGATTGTATTCCAGTCTTGACCAGCTGTGTTTCAATATAGAAAGTTCCAGACTGCATTTGATTGGAATGAGACTTTGAAGATCATCTAGTTATGGCAATCTCTGAGAAAAACTAAGGCCTGAGAGATGGCTTTACCTTGGTTCTGAGAGAACTTGCTTATGACCCCCAGGCAGGCAGAGGCTGAACTGACCCAAAAGCCCACCTGTCCCTTGCCTGTGACAAGGAGCAGCTTTGGGAGGGTCTCCTGTGCCCAGCCACAGCCTCTGTTGGGTGGTCGTCCCTGTGTTCACACAGGGAGGACACAGTGCTTCCTTAGAGGCAGACAAACAAGTGCGGCTCAAGTGAGCTGCTGGTCATGAGGACAGAGGCCGCTGGTGTTTGCATCAGGAATTCACTCTTATTCACTCTTATTCCACTGCCAATGGATTAGGCTTTCTGCTCTGAGACCATGGCTGGTGACTCAATTCTGATGGCGTCCCAGCTCAGAGGCTGTCACTGAGTGACATGGAGTGAAGTTAACTCTGCCTGTGGCATTTGGCTTGGAACCTGCTCTGGGAAGGGTTTACCCAGCTTTTGGTGATTCCAGAGTTCATGAGGTTCTCTGAGTCCTACTCGTCATGTGGATAGACAGAATCTGCCTGTCAGTCCCTCCTCTATCAGCAAAGGGCTCCACCTTTATCGCAGTGGCTGAGAATAAAAACCTAGGGATTGCCTGGTGGCTTCTGCATGGCCAACTGGTGTCTCTAGGCCATCAGCAAGTCCTGAATGCTCTAACCTCCAAAATATGCCCAGAAGCCCCTCACTGCACCCTTTCCTCCTGCAGCACACACCCAGCTACCTCCTTATCCTACCAGGAAGGCAGCTATAGCCTCCCTCTGGCCTCCTGGCTCCACTCATGCTTGGAGCTACCTCTCTGGCGGCTCTGCCTGCCTGCCAGGCAGTCCTTCTAGTTCATGACAGATTCTGTGCACCTTGCTGCCTTTGGAATCTACCAGCGGCCTGGTTACTATAGGCCGCTGCATGCTGATCACTATTTTTAGCCCTCCTTTCTTGCCCCCTTCAGGGGCCACACTGGCCTCTTTCCTGGTAGGGACACAACTTACTCTCACCTCACTGGGATGCCAGAGCCCCTCACTCAGGTCTTAGGTCAAATAAAATCCCCTCTGCATGGCAGTGGTGTCCCCAGCCATCCCCATGACTTCTTTGTGTGTCTCCTTCAGAATTAGCACTCTCCAAAGTGATCCGGCCACACCTGTGCCTGGCAGCCTACAGACCATCTTAAAGGCTCCATCCTTCTCCATCTTTCCACCAAGAGGGTCTGACCCCATGGGTCTCTCATGAAATTATGACATTTTCATATGTCTCCAACCTTCAGTGACATCCTCTCTAATTCCTGGCATTGACCATTTTGGCCATTCCCTTCACTCCTGATTATTGTGGCTACTGCTTTATCAATTTTTTATGATCTTCTCAAAAAATCAGCTTTTGGTTTCATAGATTTTTACTACTTTTCTTACTTTTTACATTGCATTGATATCTGATCTAATATTTCCTTTCATCTGCTAACTTTGGATTTAATTGGCTCATTTTCCAGTAGACAATAAGGTGGAAGCTGAGGTCATAGATTAAACCTGGTTCTTCTCTCTAGAGCTAGTGCTGTACATTCCCCCACATTCTCATACACCATATTTTCATCTTCATTTGATTCACAGTATGCTCTAATTTTGCTTTTGACTCTTTTCTTTGATCCATGGTGTTCAAAAAGGTGTTAGGTACTTTTCAGTGTTTGGGGAATTTTCCACATAGGCCCTGCTGTGATTTCTGGTATTTATTCCTACGTGATCAGAGAACACACCATAAGGACTTGAGTCCTTTCACTCTGCCTAGACCCGCTTCGTGGTGGGAGGAGGATTTTTCTTGCTGATGCTATATGCTCCTGGAGGGTGTTCTGCTGCTGGGTGGGTTGTTCCACAGGGATGCCAGGGGCTCAAGACCCCTGAGTTCTTTCCACCTGTTGTGTGAATGACTGAGAGAAGTGTTGCCCTCCCACCACTGGGGAGCTGGCTTTTTTCCACAGTAGCACTGGATGTTGTCACTTCATGTATTCTGAAGCTGGTGTTAGGTGTAGCACATTTGGGATTGTTAGGTCTCTTGAGAGTTGACCCTTTCCCCTTTATTATATGGACCTATTTGCTCATAGTGGTGTCATGTGCTATGAAATTCCCTTTTTCTGATGTTGGGAAGGCCACTGCAGTGTGTTTGACTGATGCAGCATCAGGTAGATGGAGAAATGTCCTTTGTGTTTTTCACCTCTCTGTGTTTGGTAGAATTGTCCTGGGAAGCACTTAGTGTTTTGTTTTCTGATGTTACTCTCGGAGTGCTCAGGCCATTCCCAGTCCCACTGTTGTGTGTGTGGCCAGGGTTCAGACATACCCTTGCTGTCTATTTTTATCTGTCCCATCTGTTCTCTAGTCTCCTTTTCTCTTTTATGCCTTTTTTTGGATGAATCAACTCTTTTTTATTCTGTTTTGTCACTTTTATTAACATGTGAGCTATAGCTTTCTTTTTCTTACTCTGCAGTAACTTTAGGGCTTATCATGAGCCTTTAGCTTGCCATGGTCGGCCTTTGAGCACTGACTGCCACCTGGTCCCAAGTGACAATGCTACAGTAGTCTCCTGAGCTGCTCCCCTCTTGGTATCTGGGCTGAAACTTCACCATTGCACCTTTGGCTGTGTCACAAGCATGCTGCATGGTTATTATTTTTGTGTAAACATTGGACACTCTTTTGAATAGTCAATAATAATAATTCTACATAGCTCTCATTTATTCCCCATGTTGACACCATTGTCTTTGCTTTGCATTCTGGTGTGCAGACCAGTTTGCACCTGGCTCATCTCTCCCTGACCAGTGTATTCCTGTAACATGCCTATGATGGAAATCTGCTGGTCCCATTTTGATAGGTTTCCATGACTCTCTCAGTCTCTGCTTTGCCTTTACTTGGTGAAGAGACCCCTCCACTGGCTGTAGAGGTCCCTGAGGTGCCATTTGGCCTGCATCTGGGAGGTGCTGGCTGCCCCCCTTTACCTGCCTGTTTCTGGTAGAAAGCTCGCCCTTTCCTGGTTTCTGATACTGCTGAAACTTAGATGTCCCCCTGGCTGATTTCCAGGTTTCCACTCTGTGCTGGATTCCTGTGACCCACTGTAGTGTTTCTTGCATCTACTTCATTGTTCTTCTGTTGGGATTTGTTGACTCCTTGGATTTGGGGTTTATTGTTCTCATCACATCTGGGGACACTTCAATGTCAAACCTTCCTGCTCTCTGTCCTCACCTATCTTTGGAGACTAGTTGCCTAGATGTTGGGTCACTTGAGTAGCCCTTGACGGCCTGGTGTGCTCCTCATGTGTTGAAATGCCCCTCCTCTGTGTGTTGACCTGGGGTGTCCTTCTCTTCTCCAGTGTTGGATCTGCTGATGTCTCATCAAGGGCATTCCTCACGTGGATGGCAGATTCACCTGTGAGCCCTTCCCCTTCCATGTTTCTATTTAAATTTTTAAGTTCAGCCTTTGATTCTGGATTCTTGTATTTTCAGGTGCAGTCATAACAAATAGCACAGCCAGCTCCATGTCTTCCTGTAGTGCAGCTTGTGGCTTCTCACAGAATCATCCATTCACCCTGGCAGCCCCTTGCTTGGGCTTGCCTGGTCTCACATGCACTCCTACGTGTTTCCTCCTCACCATTTTATTATACTTGCCTATTTGTGTAACCCCTCATGATCACACATACCACCATTCTGTCACTGTCATGCTGTCCATTTTGGCCTCAGCTGCTCACCTCCACTGGCCCTACCTCCCTGACCCCCATGACAACTAATCCATCCTCCATATCTATGACTTTGTCATTTGAAGAATGTGCTGTAAACAGAGTCATCTGGTGGGTAACATTTTGGGATTAGCTTGTTTTCCTCAACAAAATTCTCTGGAAACCCAGCCAAGGTGTTCTGCAGGTTGGTGATATTTCCCTTCACTGCTGCATGGTGCTCCATGGTGGGCTGGACTCCAGCTGCTCAGCCCTTCTCCTTCAAAGAACAGCTGGGTTGCAATGTCTGACTGGGATGAACAAGGTTTCTGTGAGCTTTTGTGTGTGTGCTCTTTCACAAACATAAAATTTCAGTTCTCTGGGATGAATATTCAAGAGTGAAATTTCTGGGTCAGAGGCAAATTCATGTTAAATACATGTGTGTGTGTATGTGTGTGTGGCAAAGATGGGGTTCCAGGGGTCATCTGCAGTTTTGTAGGGCCAAAGAAGGAGATTGCAACTTCTTCTGTGAAGTGTGGGAAGTCATTGGAGGGCTTTGACACTGAAGTGGCAGACTATGGTTTATGCTGAGCAGTGGTCGTGAGATGGCCAGCCACTGTGTGGCAGAAGATTGAGATTTGGTAGGTTGGAGGCCATGGAAAAGGTCCAGGCAAGATAAAATGGCTCCCACCTGGGAAGAGGGGGAATTGCTGAGATGGAGATGTCCACCCCTGGGGTCACTTTCAGCCAGGAGCCCCTGAGCTGGTTTCTCATGTTACCCTGTGAGGAAATCACTTGGGGGTTCTGGATTGCATCATGAATTAGAAATAGAAGTATTGATAATCAGCTCCATTTTTGCCATCTGAGGCCCCTTTAAAGTGGCCTTCAGGCAGTAGGAAATTGTTGCCCCCAAGAAGGTTTCTGAGAGTCAATTACTTGACATCTGCTACAGTTTTGGAGAGTGTCTTTTCACAGAATTGACTCTGTGGCTATTGTGATGTGTTGTTTGTCACCATGGAGTTAGATTATGCTTGTGTGTTAACAGACAGAGTGTGGGGCAGCCACAGGTGTCCATCAGCTCAGCTCTGCTGTTAAGGAAGCTCAGGGTTCTCAGGGAGTGGCCCCAGCTCTGCCAAACACCTACTCTCCAAGGTCCCAGGAACCAGGTGCCCTCAGATCCTGCCATGTGAGTCCAGTGGCTCTTTGAGAAGCTGTTACTCCAGGGCCTCATGAGTAGGAGGCAGATGTGCTGGTGCCCACAGAAGGAGAGGAGTAGAGAACAGGGACCACCTCCTCAGGAAGAGGCAGTTATGCCAGTGCCCACAGGAGAAGAGCAGTGGAGAACATGGGACACCTCCCCAGGAAAGCCTTGGCTGCCTCTACTCTACAGGAACATATCACAAGCTTCTTCCAGGCCCTCCAGGCATCCGGATCCTGCTCTTGCCTTGGTGTGAAGGACCCACGGGAAACCCAGGTCTGATGGAAGCCCTGACACTCAAGCCCTGGAGGGGAAATCTTATTTTTTAATTCATTGCTAGCTGATGGTGTGAGGTTAAGTACACTATTTAACATATCCCTTTTCATTTTGTCCTTTGAAAATTCACATTCTGCTAAAATTAAATATTGTTACTATTTAGCAAACCCTCTCAAATATGCTAGTTGCTTGTCAATCATGGAGTTGGGACGTGAGGAAGAGAGAAAACAAACACTGTTAACATCATCAAGGGCTATGATGTTCAGTTCTAGGTACAGCTTCCCGGACTTCAGGGGAACTCAGCAGGTCATGTGCAGAGGTGGTGGGTGGTTTGGTATCTTCTTTCACAGGCCACTGTGGGACAGAGCACTGCATGGAGGGCATGGGCTTCTGCCCTCATTTCCTGCACTCTCTCCACACAGCTCCCAGCAGCACACAAAGCTTCCTGGTGCTCACTGTCCAGGCACCATCTCTGGCCACCTCCTGCAGCATCCAGAGGGCCCAGCCACACCTCCTGTGAGGGCTGGATCTCAGCCTGAGCAGGGGGGGTGCCCTTGGCCCTGGTGACTCTTCTCTACCCCAGGGGTGGCCCAGCGCTTTCTATTTATAATACTTGTGTTACTTAAAATAAAATCCCAGTTGTCACTCACCTTTTATTGGTTAGTAATTGTTATCTTAGGCATTTCCTGATCAGAGTGCAGGTGTGTTTGCCCCAGGTTGTGTGCTGATTGACATGTTACCCAGCATGGTTATGTACTCACATGCATATTGGTGGGACATAAAGTGGTATTAGTTGTCCCTTCACCAACCCTCTTTATCCATCTATCAGTTTAGTGAGTCCCCCTGGACACTTCAGGCCCCCTTTCCTGTGAACGCAAGACTGTTTTCCTTGATGGCATCTGGGTTTTCAAGATGCCCAGTGGGAGTCACTCATGGTGTCTTCCTGAAGCTCTAGATGGCTTAGCTGGTTGTTCCTGTCCTGTGGTGGGCTCAGAGTTACCAGGGAAGCCAGTTAGTGTGTGTTCTTGGGGCTCTTCCCTAGAAGTGGGGTTATGGGACTGCATTTGTTACTGTGAGTCCTTCCTGTTGATTTTTCCCTATTCAAGCAACAACGTCTGCAGGTTCCTCGGTGCCCCACTCCAGTGCTTGGGGGCTTGGAGAAGCATCTCAGAGCCTGGTCAGAGGTCACAGGGACAGACACCAATCCAAGGCTTCAGGTCCCCAACTCATTTTCTTCTCTCTGACCACTGCTCCTTGCCTAGCACAGAGTGAAACCTCTTTTCTGTTCCTCTACTCAAGTCATGAGGAAATTGAGGCAGGCAAATAATTTGTTTTCAAAATATTTTTTTTCTCATTGTGAAAATCTGTTAAATATAAACTTTCATAAAAAAGAAAATGGAAATATTCCTTTCTCCTCCTGCTTACAGACACTGATTAACTAAAGTGATATGGAAAAATAATGGAGAGTTGGGATTAGTTGAGAAAGACTTTCTCTGAAGGTTAATGAGATGCAAAGACTCACATCCCTCCTAGCTCAGTGTCTTAACACTTTTCAGGTGTTGATTTTGGTTTTCCTAATAAGTAGAACTCTGCAGGAGTGAGGAGACCCCATGCTCTGGGCATTGGTAGCAGGTGCAGCACTCAGTGTTTTGATCTTAGCTGAGATTTTTGTGCCTTTGTGTAAAAGTTTGTGCCTCTCATCTGTAAAATAGGAACTCTGACTTCTTCCTCAGACTTGTTCTTAGAATTATGTTAATAAAACCTCTGTGACATAAGCAGTGCCCACAGTCCTAGGTGTGCATGTGTGCACTTTCTCCTGATCATTTTCACTTGCATACCCAGTAGCACCTTGAGTGTTTACTTAACAATTAGCTTTTTAGATAAAGTGCTTCCCACCAGGATACATCAGTGGACACAAGTGTAAAGTTCTTGCTGGACCTCCCTGGACTGAGGGGCACTCTGCCCTGTGTCCCTGCTCTGTCAGGAGCTGCTCCACACACTTGGCTCAGCTCAGCAACTTCAGCCTAATAGTTCCAGGATGCAGCAGTCAACGGGCTAACCTGGGAAATCTGGGCACCACTGGGCACACCAGCCTCTTGGCTTGTCTAGATCAGAAGGCTTCTGGCTTGCAAGGTCTGAGTCTCCTTCTTGGCTCTTCCTCGATGCCTCTTTCTCTCTTTCTGCTTGCAAACCCAGTGGGTCTGCCTCCCCTGGTGGCTCTGCTAGCTCTCTGGATTTTCCCCCTCCAGTTTGTACAGGTCCCTTTGTCTTTTCTCATTTAATCACACTCGACTGCTCTTTCTCTGTATATCTGTCTCTTTGTTTCTCTATTTCTCTTTCTCTCTCTCTCTTTAGGACCATACCTCCTTATCCTTTGTCTCCCTTTCCTCTTGCCTTCTCTTCATCTCTTCCTCCTCATCTCCTTCTTGCTCTACTCTCCCAGCCTTCTCACCTCCTCTCTCTTCCCTTTCCAAACTATTCATCCATCCACCCATTCATTCATCCATTCTTCCTTCCATCCATTCACCCATCTATCTATCCATCCACTGATACATTCATGGATCCATTCATTCATCCAACCATTCACTCATTCAATCATCCATCCATTCACCCGTCCATCCATCCATCCACCCAGGGGCCTGACTGAAGTGTTGACAATCAGTGGAGCCTCCTTCCAGGTCTCCCACTGCTCCCTGCAGTCACCAAGGCCCCAGCCATTTCACAGCAACTATACAGGGGGTTTATTCATATTTAAATAAAGTTATCACTGCAAGCCTGGGTTTCAGGAGAGCTAATTGTTTCCTCACTGGTGCCCTTGGGCCATATTTTAGGTTTAAATTGAACAGATGTCATTTGCTTGCTAGCTGTGTGGCAACTGGAAGTTGTTTTACATTTTGATTCATCTCAAACTGGATGAGATTTTTTTCAGACAAGAGAGAAATATTCAACAGGTTATGCTGTTTATGCCATAGGTAGAGGTGTGCTAATAGAGGGCAAGTAGAGAACACACAGGTGGCTGCTGTTCAGTGTTGCAGCTGGGGTGTGGAATGGGCAGGACCCACTAACATGGAAGGGAGGAGGAAGCAGGCTGGGAGCAGGGCAGAGCAGGTGCTCCATGCATCCTGCACATCTGTGGCTCCTTTTCCCTGTCTCTGTGGCCTTGTGGTTCTCTTTTAGTGCAGTGTAACCCTCCTTGTTTCTATCCAGCTTTGCTAGCCATGCCTGTGGGAGCCTCTGATCTTACCCTTTGGCCCAGGTTGGATGTTACTGCCCACTTTACAGAAGAGATGATTGCTTGCTCAGGGGTCACGTAGGAAGTCTGAGGCAGCAGACACATCTCCTGACTGTAAATGAAGGACTCTCCATGTTGACCTGCCACAGTTGTGGGGTCCTCCAGGGAAGGGTATAGGATCCCGTGTCCATCTCCAGCTGGCAAAGTGAAGCATTTGAGAAACTGAGGATGCCACGTCTTTGGCATTATTTTGAAAACTTGGAGACTTGGGGTGCAGCTCCTGTCTTCCCCCAGGACTCAGGGATCAAAGGACTCTGGCATAGTTGAGCCCATGGGGTAAGATGACTTTGGTGAGCAGCAGAAACCAGATAGGATCTATGGAAGCTGCTCTTTAGGTGAATTCTTGACAAGGACATGACGTGTCCTGGAATCCTGGAATCCAAAGGCTGCAAGGGCCTACCTGCCTTGCAGCTCTGTAGGAAGCCTGCTCCCTGCCAGTGTTTCATCAAACTCTCTTCCTCCCTCCTTTTCAGCTCTGGTGGCAGCAAATGCCCAGCAACTGCCTTTTAGTTAATGTCTTCCTTTCTGGAAAGGAGTCAGGCAGAGGCTGAGATCTCTTCATCTCCATTCTTCATGTTTTAAAGAAAGAGGTTCATTGGTCATATCTGGACCAATTGATGGTGACTGGTGGGGGACAAGTCCATTTTGTATATAGTGGTGACTTGGCACCTTGTCACCATTCCCAAGGTGATGGGGGTGAAGAGGTGGGGGGTTTCCAAAGGATGGTCCCCGTGTCATGTTGGGCAGCTTTACCTACATTCAACATTTGGCATCTTGTTTTACCTTGGGCAGTGTGGGAGGCAGTGGGAAGACAAGCATGGTTTCTGCTGCTGTAGTTTAGAGTTGTGGCTTTAAAGGGTCCAGGGCCCACCCCTTGCCCACCCCCTGCCAGTGCAGAGGCTGCAGAGACTGAGTATTTGTGATGGACTAGCAGCTGCCCTGCTAGAGATCTCTTCTTACACTAGCTAGGGAACATGGCCTCTACTCTTAGCAACTGGAGTGAAAACACCCACTCTGGACTCTGGTGAGGGAGCTGGGAGGCCCTACAGCTTGACCTTCCCTCCACAGCTGCTGGCTGGGGCCTAGGACAGCATGTAAGATCTCCTCCTGATCCTCTGCACACTGGCCTATTTGGAACACCTTTTGTGTTATTCAAGAACTCATAAAAGGCTGAATCTTAAAATCATTTTCTTCATTGCACATAATAAATTATCTGATTCTAAAAATATCCCTTGGATATGTTGGGTAGGGGAGAAGGATTGGTTTCAGAGTTACATAATGCATAACAGTGGGACTGAAATCCCTTATTTAAATTGAAGCCAGCATCTTTCATTTACTCTGGGTGAAGTTCTTATTCAGTTTGCAGCTGTCAAAATGAGCAGTTTAGTGTCTGCCACTAGAATGTGGTCAGATTAGATTCCTGCTTAAAGGCCAGTGTTCTTGGGTCAGAGACCTGGGCATGCAGGTGTCCAGATCTCAGGGCTGTGGTCCAGAATCACAGTCTGAGTGAGGAACTGGGGAGAGCATAAAGAAGCCACATAAGGCCATGTTATGGGTCCCTGGAGACATATGACTGTGCCTACTAAAATTTAAGATTTACATGCATTTAACATCTTTGTAGATGTTTTAAAATTTAAAGTCTCTATAAATCTACCTTTAATTCTTCAAGCTTTCTTTTGAGTTAGGCAAAGGAGTGGCTTGGCAAGGTTGATTGCATAGGCAAGGTGCTGAGTCATCTTGCAGGGTGGCTGGGTGATGGCTTCTGTGGCTGATAACCTGCATTCCTGTCCTGGCTCTGCCACTTAGTAGAAGTGTGATTCTGGCCAGATCATTGAGTGATTTTCAGCTTTAGTTCATCATTGGTAAAATGGGGATACAAATGGTAACCTTTCAAAAGCAATGTTTGAGGAAGAAGTAAGATGTTAATAAGAGCTGTTAAAATATATCAGGCACTTAGAAGGTCTCAGGAGTGGGTTTTTGTGCTTTAGCAGGTATTGATATGTATCATTCTGTGTGTTAAAAATATGCATTATTATTAACAGAAAATGCACGTAAATTACTTGGCCATTGCCTCTCACTTATCTAAGGGTTTATGAGAAACTAATTACCATTATTCATTAATTGTTTTTAAGTACTTATATACTGTATTATTACACAATTGTTCATCAGTTCATCTTTAATTAATTCTTTTTTTTTTTTTTTTGGTTGTGCTGGGGTTTGAACTTGGGGCCCTGTGCATGCAAGGCAAGCACTCTACCAACTGAGCTATATCCCCAGTCCCATCAGTTGTATTGTCTCTTTCTTTCTTTCTTTCTTTCTTTCTTTCTTTCTTTCTTTCTTTCTTTCTTTCTTTCATTCTTTCTTTCTTTCTTTCTTTCTTTCTTTCTTTGTATATATGAGTCCGAATAAATGCATTTCCCAAATGCATTCATTAAAATTTCCTAAATATTAATATTCTCTCTCTCAATGTAAACACATGATATTATTTTAATAAAGTGATCAAGAGTAAGTTACACATATCAGATACTTTGTAAATACTTTGCTGTGAATTTCCCCAGAACCTTAAAATTCAGAAATAAACATCAACACAAGAATTTTCTCATCCCTCGGCTTTATTCTTATTTCGTGTTCCACTAATGTTCACTGTAGCAACCACCCAACCAAAGTCTGGGATTGGATGGTGCATTGCATTTGTACCCCTTTATATGGAAGGTTTTCTTGGTTCTCTGTCCTTAGACTAGGATGCACTGGAGGTTACAGTGCAGTCACTCTGTGCAGTGCCACAGTCCAGGATGGCTTGACCCTTGTTTCTTATCAGCCTCACTTCTCCTCCTCTGCAGAGCACAGGGTTTGTTTACCTGTCACTAGTGATGTCACTGATGGCCTGTAGTGGCTGGTGTGTGCAGTATCCACACAACACAGCTTCTGTTTCTCCTCTTTGAAATGAACACATCTCCTGTCACTGTGCAGATATCTTTTTTTCTTGCACTTTCAATCACTTGTCAAATGCATGAATGATTCTGCCTGAAACAGCTGTGGTAACAAATGGTGCTTTTGGAAGGTGGTGGTCTCCTTCTATGGTTCCTTTCACATTTACTAGATGGAGTTTGATCCTAAGACACAATTTTTGTTCCAGTTGTGTTCTTATGTTGGTGTGGACACAGATTCGTGTCACCTGCCAGGATCATTTGCCATGATGCTGAACTGTCCCAACTCTGCAGTGGCACCTTCACCTCTCTTTCATGTCCATTTAACATTTTCTTTAGTATGCTGTTATTTTCTGGGTGTTTTTAGCTGGTGACTATGCACAGTTCTTGCCTCAGTCTGTGACTCGGCCATTTCTCCAAGCTTCTGATTTCTTTTCTGGAGAGTGGTGTTCAGAACTGCAATCTGGGCTCTAAGTGTGCTGACTGCTAAAGGGTTGTCATCCTTTGGGTCTGTGCCCTTCCCCTGGAGAGAATTGAGGGAAAGCCACATCTATGCACACACACACATGGCCAATAACTCCACATATGCACACATGGGCATACCACCCAGAACTCCTGCTGGCCGCTCGTGCCAGGTCTTGTTTGTAGAGCTCACCCGGAATCTTTATCCTCTCCATTTTGAAACTCATTCTTCCATCAGCGAGAACCCTGGTGTTCATTATCCATCACATTGTTTTCTCATTCCTAGATACTAAAGGAACTTTGGAACTGCTGACCCCCACTTCTGTAGAGAACAACCCAGACAGAATTAAATGTGTGTTTACAGTTATTTTTGTCTTTGCTCTGAGAGTGAAAAGTTAAAAAAAGCATGCCCCAAAATTACTTGTAACTACTAGATTGTAATGTTTCAAAACAATGGAGGTTGATTCTTGCCCACACCCTATATCCAACACAGATCAGCCGGGGACTTTGCTTTGCATTGCCCTTACTCTGGACCCAGTGGCCACAACAAGTGTGTCAGAGAAAGGAGGGCACAGGGACTTATGTTCTTGGATCCTCTAGTTCAAAGTGAGTGCATTTGCTCACTCATCTTCTGTGGACAGGTCACCTCAACTGGTCAAAACTATAGAGTGTTTGGAGAAGGCCAACCACTCCCTAGAGCTAATGGGCAAGTCTTCTTATTGAGTGTCGTCCTTATAAATCACTGGAAAAAAATCTGATTTACAGAGGAGGAAGTGGAAGCACTCAGGCTCTTCTTAACTCTTAATATACGGATCCAATCCATAAGGTTATCTGCTGTGTCGTATTGTATACTGTGTGCAAGTACCATGCCCACTGAGACATGCCCTGTTGGGTGGATGTTCAGAAGGTTTCCACCTTCTGTAATGGACACAATGCTCCAATAGTACCCTTGAGCAGGAGGCCTGGGTGGGCATGGCTCTCCTTGAGGCAGCCTGTGTGGAATTGTTGAGCAGCACAGGGCCTCTATCAGAGACTCCTTGTTGCTCTTTTCTTCTTGATAAATAAATATAGAACCAACCTTGTTAATGTACTACAAGAATTATATCAGGTGCCACATGAAGCACTAATCCCAATGCCTAGCACATAGCAGAGGCTTTCTAATGTAGGAGCTCTTGTTCTTATTGTTGTTGATAGTGGAACTGGGGATTTGGTGGAGCTGTTACTGTGCAGGTCCATGGCTCCAGGGCATGGAGTGTGGGCTCTGGCTTTCTCAGTTCCCTTCATGTGCTCTGTGGGCTGTTCTCATGATCCAATGGGGCTTTGGGTTCCCAGGATGGGAGTCATAGCTGCCACCTTCCCTTCTGAAAGGAGGTGCCTAAGGCCAGTGCATCTTCACCTCCTTCCTACCTCTGAGTCCTCTCCAAGTTTCATTGGCCCCTTGAGACTGAAAGCTAACAGAGATGCTGTTGAGAGACCCTGACCATCTGAGAGACAAAAAGGGGGAAAGAGGAACTGTGAAGAGTACTCAGGGCTTCTGGGTCCCAGGTCTGAGGATTCTTCTGTGAGTGGAGCACCTCAGCCCAATAGAGCCTGCACTGCTCAGAAGGCCACCTGTGCTTGTTCTCACCAAGTTCCCCATCCTGCCAGGTCCTTTCCCATTGACACGACTGTCATAGAGGCCATGTCCACTTGGTACATAGCCCTGCATACAATATTAACCCTGGGGCAAGGCATGAGCATGTTCCCAGAAAAGGTATTGCCTCAGTGTTCAGAATATGCAGTGGGTTTTAGTGTGTGTATAAGGTTATGTAACCATCAGTGCTAATTCTACAACATTCACATCATTCTTGCAACACAACACCATACCTCCAAGTGACTCCCCATCAACCCTCATCCTCCTCTCCATTCACAGCCACTAGTCCACTTCCTGCCTATTCTGGAAATTTCATATACATAGAATCATAAGATGCATGTCTGGGCTTCTTTCACTAAATATAAAGTTTTAAGGTCCACCCATATTGTAGTATATATCAGTTCAGTCCGATGACTCAGTAGCATTTCATTTAACAGGTCAGCTTGCTGGCAGCCCATGGGATTTACTCAGGCACCTGGCACTTGCCTTCACTTCAATTTCTTGCATTCACAGAGATAGAGTCAGCTGGGGGTGGAGCTCAGGGTCTGCTGGTCCCTCCAGGGTGTGGGCACAGTCTGGTTATGTGCACATTTCTATGGACGAGAATGGCCATACTTATGCATTCCAAGGAACATGTCATAGTCTTCCAAAGCCCTGTGGTCATCTCCTTATCCATCTTTTCCCTTTAAGATTTTTGAAGAACATGCTCTTCACTGCCTCAGAGAGCTACATAGGTAAACAATCACCTATAGTTGCTTTTGACAAACATCTCTATAGAAAAGATGAGCCCAGAGCCAGGTCACATACAGCCTTGCAAGTGGTGTCCTCCAGGAAATCCACAGACAAGTTCTGTACCATGGATGGTTTGGGAATGAGGGTGCAAAAAGTCTCCAGTGGGGTTTTCTTTCCTGTACTGCCCACAGTGCTGGTTTTTACTGGGAAGGTGGTATCATATTTCAAAGCCATTGTGGAGCTGGAGGGGGGGAGTGGCCTAGGTCAAGTTAAAATGTCACAAAAGTCTCCATTTTTTACTAGAATCTGTTCCTCTATTTCTTGTATAAATGCTATCCCAATCATACAAGTGTATGGTGCATCTTCAGAGCCCAGGAAAAATTGATTTTGACAGTGTTTGCCAGTTTCCTTGTGACTTTTATGGAGAAGAGAAATTTCTGATGGCCTTACTCTGACTTTGCCCTTGGTGTCACCCTCATGTGATGGAAGTGCCTTCCACAGAGGAGTGTGAGTTGCTCTCTAGGCATCAGACCTGGAGTTCCACAGACAGGAACAGAAAATACTAGTTCTGGGGACGATTGTGGATGTTTAGCAGTTTCTCTGAGCATCTCACTGTTTTGATGTAATATTGAACATGGTAATTGCTCTCTCAGTTTCCTGAGGGTACATAGGGATCTATTTTGGGATTTTAGAGAGCCTAAATTCATTAATATTATTTTGGAATTATCTCCTCAAGATCCTATCCCATGCTGGGCACGGTGTTGCATGCCTGAAATCCCTGTGACTCAGGAGGCTGAGAAAGGAAGATCACAGGTTCAAAGCCAGCTTCAGCAATTTAGTGACACTCTAGGCAATCTAGTGAAAGTCTTTGTCTCAAAAGAAAAAGAAAAAGAAAGGGCTGCGGATGTGACTCAGTGGTTAAATGCCCCCAGGTTCAATCCCCTACACACACACACACACACACACACACACACACTCAAATCCCACCAGCAAAATAAATATATCAAAAGAAGAAGGTTGGCTTACCACCTTGTTCGGTTGGACCATCACCTTTCCCACATGTTCCTTACAAACTTGATATTTTATCTTGAAAAGTAGCTAGTAGCTAGTATTTGCAGGATTAATATCACTGCAAAGCAATTCATGTATAAAATGGTAATAAACCTCATACTATATTGGGAGGGTCTTTGAGGAAACAGAATGGATGATAAATTGCATGCCAGCCATTTAGAACACCACCTGTCTCCTAGTAGCTGTCTCAGTGACTGTTGCTGCTGTCCTTCAAGGCTAGCTCCTTCTCTTGCCTTTCTCCTATTTTGGAATGAAGAGTTTGGGGGGGCAACTGAGGACATTGAGTGTGGGAACCACCTAATGCCTGGGTTGAGGTGGGGACTGAGGAGAGGAGCAATGTGTGTCGGCCTATTGGAGGGCTGAACGCCTGTGCTGTGGACTTCCACTGCTGAGCTGAGTTTTGTAGCTGTTGCTCACTTCTCTGCTTTGCCTTCTTCTCCAGCATTGTGTGGAAGTAGCTTCTCTTCTGTGGTGCCTGTGTGAGCCTTGCAGTGACTCTTTAACTCATTCATTGAGTAAACATTCTAAGCTCCATTTGTAATGGCTGATGCATGGAGGGCTGTGCTCATGGTGCACATTCTGCCCTGAGACATGTACAGATGGCCTGTTATACATCCATAAGCTCGCTATGGAGTAGGGGTATGTTTATCCCTATTTGCAGACCAGGGATGAGAGGTAATGTGGGGCAGAAGTCCCCTGAGTGTGAGAAGGCTGAACTGTGCAGGGTATAGAGAGAAGGGGACAGGAGAATGATGAGGAGGTGGGCAAGGCCGAGGTGGCCTGCCTCAGTGAGTGGGACTCTAACTTAAGAACAGTAGAGCATTTTCCAGGAGTTTTGATCTAGGAGAGAGAGAGTGTCACAGCCTGGCTGCAGCAAAATAACCGGGGGGTGATGAGCAACTTGTGTACATTGATACAGCAGGAGTGGGAGCCGTTTATTGTAGGACAGAAGGGGTATATATACATTACACACAGCTTATCTTAATTAACATAAACTAGATACAGCAGTCAACCAATAAGGAATCTCCACTCTTAATGGCTCACTGGCATTACTTCACAAACCACTCCCTCTGGCAAAATGCCAGGCACCATCCTGACTTGTTTACAGACCCTAACAAGAGAGTCTGTGCTGGAGATCTTGACCACTATGAAGAGAGACACAGGGAGAACCCCAGGGCCCTTGCAGCTGTCCAGGTTAGAGATGTTGGGAGAGGAGGGGAGTTGGTAGAAGTGACAGCAGGAAGTTGACAGATAAAGATGAATGATTAAGAGAGAATCTATGAAAAATGAATGATGAAGAGAGAATCTATGAGCCCCCATGGGTCACCAGGGTTTGGAGGAGAATCTCTGGGTGCTGAGAGGTGAGGGAGGGGCCACAGCGCTCAGCTCAGCTGAGCAGAGGTTTATGATGTGACTAGTTCTTCTTTTTTCTTTGTGCTCTTATTTTTCTTCTTTTAAACAAAAATTAAGTGGGTGCTCCCTCTGTTACTCAGCCCAGAAGAACAGACAGTAATTGCCCTAAGGAACCTCAAGCAAGTCCTGGAGAATGCTGGAAAGAATCTTGTGTCAGGCATGAGACAGATGCATGTGGAGCAGCGTGTGGGAAGAGGTGGAGGTCATGGAGTAGTTTGGTGCTCCCTGGATAGGCTGCACACCAGAAGAGGGTCTGGCTGGACTCCTGCCTCATGCAGTTGCATCTCTGACCAGCCTCACCCAGCTCGCCAGGTTCCAAGCTCACTCACCTGCACCTCTTCCCTCCTTTAGGACACAGGTTTTGAGCCCAGCCATTCTCACTGGAAAACGTCCTTCTCGGTCCCTGTCAAAGTCATGGGAGTTCAAGAGGATGTTTCTGTGGTGGATATGTGGGAGTTTGTGGAGTGCAGGTTGGCTGATGAGGATGTTGTGAAGGTGTGGGTCTTCGTCTGCCTGTATCCCAAGTGCACATGGCTTTCATGGCTCACTGTGCCTAGCCTCCAGATCTGGTAAGCACCCATGCTCCTGGGGCTGTGGGCCAGAATGATCTCACTAAGCAGTAAATGGCTGAATCAGAGACACCTGGATCAGATGGCAGCTACAGGGGGCCGAGCTGCTCCCCTCTGCTGAGCCAAAGTCCCAAGGGCAAATTTGTGCTCATTCTCAATTCTTTCTATCTCCATTTTCTTCTCCTCCCTCTCTTTCTTCATGGGATAATGTTTTCTTAACATCAACAATCCCCATACCAACTCAATTGTTACCAAATCTCTGCCCAATAATATTATTTACTTAATATATTTTCTTTAACTGCCATGCTTTCTTGGAGTGGCTGGTTGGCTCAGCTACTGGTTAGAGTGTGGTGTTCATAAATGCCTCCCTGTTTCAAACTTAAAAACAGATTTAGTCTCATTATAGGATAATAAATCTCATGAGCTTGATGTACTAAATTTTTGTTAGTAACTTTATAATAAGTGACAATTAAAATTTCAAATAGCTCATCCTGTGCTACCTACCTTAATTTGAATATAACCTGAGGAAGATAGCTCAGTTGGGGTGTCTGTCTAAGGAACATTTTTACTGTGTACTTCATTCTAATTAGCTACATTTCTCACTCCAAACTCTACCAGGAAGAAGCCTATGTTTTTAGTTTTCCATGGTCTTCACAAAGTTCTCCTTGAACTACTAAATTTGGTGTTTCTTCCCATTTTTTTCTTAGTAAATTGGTTGCTGCTTCATTTTGCAGCAGACACCTGAGGGAGAAGGGACTTCAGTTTTGAGGATGATCCTTCCTCATTCAAGTGCCGAGAGAGGCTTTAGGTTCACTATCCATGTTTCAGAAGGCAAAAATACCCAGCTCTTCCCTTCCTCACCTTCTCCCAGCTCTCATTCAGACAGTTAGGGAAACAGTTCAGTATAAAGAACTTCATGGCAAACAGTAAGGCCTTCATGAGTTTCCAACATAGAAAGGGTCTGGGAAGGTTTTATTTCTACACAGTGTGACCTGCAGGCTGCTGTGTCTTGGTCTACAGACAGTTTAGTAAGGAAGAAATGGTGTATTTGTGAGATCTAGTAAAAAAAATGAGTCTATAGAAAACTCACATTTGGTATTGGTTGTTTCCTGGGCTTGGAACACTAATTCTCTCTGAGAAGAAGTCTGGACTAGCTTAAGACCTGTACACACAGCCCTTCCTTGGGCACCTGGTGATGGAACAAGCCCAGGCCTTACCTTCTCAGCTCAAGGAGACCAAGTGCTTGCAGGACATCATGTTCATGGATAAAAAAATGGACCATGCAGTGCTCCTGGATGCTTTTGGCCATCCACAGTCCTTACCTTCCCCTGCCTTCCCAACAGCAGGAGCAGATATGGCTCTGTGTGCTTATGCCATCATGGATGATTCAGGTAAGTGATTCCCTCTAGGTCATTTTCCTAAGCCTTCAGTCCCCTCCTGAGAGCCTCCTGTGGAGCTCCACACAGGATCCTTGTTATTCTGCCTGGAGAGCTCCATTTGCGGGTGGCCAGTTCAAGTACAAGTTCATGGATCCTGCTAAAAATATCCTTCGCCTATCCTGATAGATATAGTTTGGAAGCAGATGGGTTTTGCCTATTAATTGTTGCCGCCTCATGAAAAAGCAGAGTTCTTTAGCAAATGATTGTCGACTCTTCCAGGAATGAAATGGAGCCCAGAGATCATCAAGCTCAGCCCTACAGTCAGTCAGGTCCTGCAGCTGTCCTTGATGTCTATGTCAGTGGTCCAGAGTTAGTTAAACAGCAGTGATGCACAAGCTGTGTCTTCACTCTTAATGTTCAAGGTAATTTTTGCCATGACTCCAAGATGGATGGAGATGTCCACAGAGCCCTGTGCTGGCCTCAGCCTCATATCAGGGACAGCACCAGACATTGAATAGCCATTAGTACCCTTAGGAGAGCCCCCTCCATCGGTGGGGCTATTGCTAAGTTGCTCCTTCACAGCATAGGAAACACCACAGGGTTCCCAGGAGGAGTTTGCTGGGTCATCAAAGATCTTCATGCACTACATGTTCAGTGGCCTGGGTCTGGGATTGTGATGTCAAGAAATAGGGAATTAGGGAAGATACAAATTATGGCAATGCACAAATTAGCTTCTTCGACCTGAGATTGTATGACTTTTAAAAGACAGATTCTGAAGGCATAAATATTTTAAAAACCTGGAAATTGATCCTGATTAGGCAAGATTGGAGAGGATAAATGCCAAGGTTTTTTTTTTTTAATTTTTTATTGTTGGTTGTTCAAAACATTACATAGATCTTGATATATCATATTTCACACTTTGATTCAAGTGGGTTATGAACTCCCATTTTTACCCCGTATACAGATTGCAGAATCATATCAGTTACACATCCATTGATTTACATGTGGCCATACTAGTGTCTGTTGTATTCTGCTGGCTTTCCTATCCTCTACTATCCCCCCTCCCCTCCCCTCCCATCTTCTCTCTCTACCCCCTCTACTGTCATTCATTTCTCCCCCTTGTATTATTTTTATACTGCAACTCTGTTGAAGTGCAGGAAAAGTATGAAGAAGATGAAGAGCTCTAATTTTATGGTCCTATGTGATTTAGTTGTGTCGTTCATCTATGTTTTTTAGGTTTTTATTTTCTCTCTCTTTCATAAGATAAGAATGCTAGAGGGGAATACAGTGGTAGAAATTTTCTTCCCTATTGTGAGATAGGGATCTGGTGAGGCCTTTCCACTTTAGAGAAGAACTTTGAGAAAACTCTCTACAAAAACTAATTAAAATATTTTCTTTCATTTTGAAATTTCTTACTCTTCCTATAGCATTAGTAGAAGATTGTTTTGTTTTCTAATTCATAGAGAAAATAAAAGTTATCTTATGGATAATTATAATACAATTACCCAGGGGAAAAATACTACATTTATATAGTGGTGAGTTCCTCTAGACCATCACAAAAAACACAAAAATCCTGGGTAGTATCAGTAGTGTTTTCTCATGGGCTGATGGAAAAGTCCTACAAAGTGTTAGGAATCAAGGAGTGAATGAAATAATCATGTCCAAAGGAGGGGGCCTTCCCATGAATAAGAATATAAGGAAATCAATTGAAAGTGCATTTAATTACTGGAAGAACTCACAGTCTCTGAGTTGTGGGTAAGTAAAAAAAAAAAAAAGTCTGTGGTGTTAATGCAAAGCATTAACACTACATCCAACAAATTTAGCACCATGGGAAACCTCAGGTGAAAGGTTTAGACAAACCCTTGATCTACCCATCTACAGATACTTTTCAACTCTTCATTGTCAGAATGAGGCACAATTCCTAGATATAAAGCCCACGAATGGGTGGGATCCTCCCTAAGACTGTAGCCTCCAGGAATTTCTCATTCTCAAATTTGTGCAGACTCAGACTCCAAAATATTTTGTGAAAAATTACTATTTCATTGCCTTTTGCTCAGGTTAAGCAATTTTGGCTTGACTATTTGATCCACCTGACCTTCACAATTCTTCATCAGTGGTTTGAACAAGTCTGCCATTCTTTATAGGTCTATTGTAAGTTGATGAATTCAGTTTGTCCAGCTCTTTTTGTCTTTGTAAAGGCATGTTTATTGCATTTTAAACTGAAAATAAAAACTCAAATTTTGTTTTCAGAGCTGCTGCATAGAAGAGATTATAAAGGGGCTGGAATGGAATCCATGGTACTATTTAGGGAGGTTCTAACACTAACCCACACTAAGCCCATAGTATAACTATTTTTGCCAAAGTGATAGGGGAGAAGGGGTAAGAAGAAGTTGCATTCTGGTTGTATTTCAAAGGAAGACTTAAAAAATTTGTATTTGGGTAAAAAAAAAAGAAATGAGAGCTGGAGTAAGACATACAGATATTGATAAAGATGACACCAAATTTGTATTCTGATTGGTGAACACTGAAGTTACCATTTATTCATTGAAGACAGAGGAAAAGATTTGGGGGACTAGAAGGTGGGAAAAAAAAAGGCCAAATTAAGTTAGAAAAATGCAATAAAGTAACATAAAATGATTAGTAAAAACGAATCCACTGTTAAGGAAATACTAAAAGTAAAGGGCACAACCTAGAATAAATAATCATGGGAACTAAAAACGAAGATTTGGAAAGAGAAATACTTTATTAGGATTTTGTTCAAGAACTAAAAATACTCCCTCCACAAAAAAAAAGTGTAAAAGTAATTAAACTTGAAGAGACAAATGCCTTGGAAACCAGGGTCATCTTCTTACTGGTCTTCCGTTCAGCAAATTACCACTTAAAATATTTTTTCTCTTTGAATTTATTTGAAATTATAAGTGTTAAAAAGTAACCTCTTATCTCCCCACAGTGGATATATTAGATACTACTTACAAATTCCATTTTTATTTTTGTATTACCAAATTTTTAAATATTCTTCAATAATCCTTCTTTGTATTTCATTTAATTTGTGTAGATAACTATTGACCTTTATTGAATATATTAGGTACATTTTTAAATATAGAATTTGTTGAATGACCTTGCACAATTTGATTTGAAACATTACATTATTTTTAAAGTTCCAGTCAATGTATTTATATACATTTTTAACTTTTTATTTATTTAGTTAGTTTTATGTGTTGCTTAGGATTAAACCCAGTGTCTCACATATGCTGGGCAAGTGCTCTACCACTGAGCTACAATTCCAGTTCTATTTTTTTTTTCTTTTCAATGTAAATTTGAATGACTAGATTTCTATTTCTTGTTTGAAGTATTTTCTCTCATATTCAGTAGGGGTTTTTGATTGAAAATAGATAATTACAGGGATTAGTTTAGTTAAAATGCTAGTACCAGAGAAAATCTAGGAAAATGTGTCTTGAATACAAAAATTTCAGGATTTAACTGGGACAAGTGACTTAAATACTATGCATTTCTTTCTCCCTGTGTCCTTCCTTTTTCTTTTCTGGCCCTTCAATATATCTTATACATCCTAATTTAGATGTTTCAGTACTCCAATTTCTATGGTAAAACAGAGCAATTAACATGACCAGTCTCACAGGTCTATATGAAGAAATTACCCACAGAATAGCTCCAGTCCCCAATTCCAACTCCACAAACTCTGGAAGAGTTTTCACTTAGGCCAGTTTGCTTAAGAATTTATTGCGTTAAATAATCAGGTTGGAGTTAACAACCTATAGCTTGAGCAACAACAATGTCTCTATCAATTTATATGAATAAATGAGAAAGAATTATTTCTAAGAGGGTATGGGTGTTGACATTTGTAAAACATTGATGTGATTTTATTCTCTTTTATTGCTGAGTTAATATTCTATTGTGTATATATGCATTTTTGTATACATTCATCTATTGAAGGGCATCTAGGTTGGTTCCACAGTCTTGCTATTGTGAATTGTGCTGCTATGAACATC
>NW_026002626.1:145252-160866 GCF_001458135.2 Marmota marmota marmota | reverse complement strand
GCTCTGCTCTGCCCCTACTCCAATTGGGGTGACGTGACTACCACGCCAGCGGGCCGCTGGGCCTATTCTGGATGCGGGCGGTGGCTCTGCTTGGCCCCTACTCCAATTGGGGTGATGTGACTACCACGCCAGCAGGTCGCTGGGCCTGTTCCGGGTGTGGGCAGCGGCTCTGCTCTGCCCCTACTCCCATTGGGGTGACGTGACTAGCATGCCAGCGGGTCGCTGGGCCTGTTCCGGGCGCATATGGCGGCTCTGCTCTGCCCCTATGGCTTGATGATAAAGTGAGAGAGACTCGGGTGTTTGTGACTCACTTTCTTTACCAGGAGACCAACTGTTTCTGTCGCCGCTGGTATCGATGAAATTATCTCCTCTGTTGCCTTCTGATGACATCAGATCTCTGCCATGTTGGTATCCCATGCGAATGGCAGCATTTTGTTCCCTTTCTCTTCATGCTTCTTTATGATCCATTCTCTTTTGCCCCTCTCCATTTGTCCCTGGCAACCACTTATATGCTCTTTGTGCCTGAAGTTTAATTTTTCTTTTCTGGAGATTCATATAAATGAAAAAATAAAGTATGCTTGCTATCTCTATCTTCATTCCCCCCTCTTATCTCTCTCTCTCTCTTTTTCCCCTCATTATGATTAAATTGAGATTTATCCTTGCTGGTATGTGTCTCAATGATTCCTTTTTTACTTCTAAGTCATGTTCCACCTTGTGAATATATTAGTTTGTCCCCCTGTGGCTGGACATTCGGGTTGTTCCTGATTGGGCTAATGCTACTGGGAGCATTCATGCAAGCTTTTCTCTGAAATTTCAAGCTGAATTTCTCTAGGAATACACTTAAATTCATGTTGATCTCCTTAGGAAACTGTTAAATTGTTTCATGAAGTGGGTGTGACATTTATATCCCTGTCTTTGGTGTCTGAGAGTCCCATTGCCTTCACAGTTGTGTCAGTGCTTGGTTTCATCGTTCTATTGATTGTAGCTATTCTGATGGGTTCAGAGAGTGTGCCACATTGGTTTTATTTTGCATTTCTGAAATGATTAATGTGATCAAGCTTCCTCCCATGTGCTATTTGACACCCAGAGGTATTTGGTAAAGTGATCCTCAAACTTTTTGCCTCTAAATTTTTTAAATAGTTGTGATTGAGCTTATCTGGTGTGATTTGAGAGACTTTATCCCAGATTTTGACCTTTCATGCACTTTCATCTTTTGAAGAGAATAAAATTTTCACTTGATGAGATAAAATGTTTTTTTTTTCTTTTATGGATTAAGCTTCTTCTGTAGAACCTAAGAAATAATTGCCTAGTCCACATTCACAAGATTTTTCTCATATACTTTTTATTTTATTTTATTTTTTAGTTCAGCTGGTATATTTAGGTCTGTGATTCATTTATTGAGTTACTGTTCCTATATGGGAAGTAAGGGTTTATAGTCATTGTTTAGCATGGATTTTCTAGGTGTCTCAGCAACATTACTGAAGATGATTCTTTCCATTGTGAATATCCTGGCATTCTTGCTCTCTGTAAAAACAGAGTTTTATTTTTCCCTTTCTTGTCTGGATGGCTTTCATTGTCTTGCATAATCACCCTTCTAGATTTGCCAGTAAAGAATTTCTAACAAAGCCTTGACCAAGTGTCATGAGTGTCCTCCCTATGCTTGGCCCTGGGGAGAGGGCATTTACCTTGCTCTAGTATGTTTAACTCTAGCTGTTTCTGTTGCTCTTCAAGTGACTTTCATTGAGTTTGAGAAATTTCCCTTCCATTCCTGCTTGTCTGTTTGTTTGTGTGTCTGTTGAGATGACTGCATGTTTTTTGTCCTTTATTCTATGTGGGGTTATAGAGAAAAAGAGTTTTGAAGTATTCTGAAATTGTTTTTGTTCACAAAGTGGGAGATGACAGCACTGTGGACCACCTCTTTTGGGATCATGTTTTAATTTTTAAATTTAAGTTAAATTTTTGCTTGTTTGTCCCCTAATTCCATAGAAGGGTGGAGAAGCTGCACCAGAACTGTCTTTGGTTATTTAACAACACTGAGAAGGAAACGCTCTGTGAGCAGGTTCTTTGGTGAGCTGATGAGCTCCTGAGCTCCTGAGGGCAACAGACATGTCCAGCTGTCACACCCTGTTCCAGCTCCTCCCCTGTCACCTGGGGAGCAAGCACTGTGTGAATGGCACTGTGGATGTGCCAAAGGGAACATGCAGCAGGAGTTTGGTGTGGCCCTCTCCTGAGACACAGTGCTCCCTGCTCAGCTCTCTCTCATGTACAGTGCTGCTGTGAGGCCCCATTCTTACAGGGCATGGTGGACAGACTGTGCAGCTCCACCCCTCAGCCTTCCAACTGGGCGGGGATTGGTTCATCTGTCTGCTCAGTGCACCTGTTCACTGAGCCTGGCACCAAGCAGGTGCTCTATGAATAGATGCCAAGTGCAGCCTCTGGATGATCACTGGGGCCACAAGAGGACAGCACTGCTGAGGAAGAGGTGAGGCTGTGTAGTCAGGGGACGCTGGTCTAAATCTGCACAGCCTTTGCTTTAGCGGGATCCTAGTAAGGCTGCTCTTTTAAAAGAATTCTCTTAAACTAAACATAACAGAATCCATTTTGCATAATTATACAAGCATGGAGTGTATCTTATTCTAGTTTGGACCCCATTCTTGTGCATGGTGGTGGGGTTCACTGTGTTATGTTCATATATGAATACAGAAAAATTATGTTACATCCATTCCACTGTCTTTCCTTTTCCTGTGCCCCCTCCCTTACCTCCATTCTCCTCTTTCTAATCCACTTTTACCCTCTTTGCCCTTTAAAGTGGTTTACCTTCTACATATCAGAGAAAACCTTTCAACCTTTAGTTTTTTTAAGATTGGTTTATTTCACTTAGCATGGTAGTCTCCACTTCTATCCATTTACTGGCATATGCCATAATTTCATTCTTTTTTATGGCTAAGTAATAGTACATGATGTATATGTACCACATTTTTTTTATCCATTTATCCATTGATAAACACCAAGGTTTGTTCCATAGCTTAACTATTGTGAATTGAGCTGATGTAATGTAATGTAAATATTGATGTGGCAGCATCACTGTAATATGCTGATTTTAAGCCCTTTAGATATAGATCAAGGAGTGGAATAGCTAGGTCAAATGAGGGTTCCATTCGAAATTTTGCAAGGAATCTCCATAGTGCTTTCCAGAGTGGTTGCACCAGTTTGCAGTTCCACCAGCAGTGTATGAATGTAACATTTTCCCACATCCTTGCCAACATTAATTACTTCTGTTTTTGATAATTGCCATTTTGACTGGAGTGAGATGAATCTCAGTGTGGTTTTAATTTTCACCTCTCTACTTGCTACAGATGTTGATCATTTTAATTGAGCCTCAGAGTTGGACTCTGTAAAGCCTTGGAGCTACTGGGCACCCATGCATTTTACATGTGCTCACAGTGCCTGAACTTCACATAGCCTGGCTGTAGAATCCATATCTTACAGGGATGTCACCACATGGGGAAGTCAGTTATCCCCAAATGAAGCAAGCACACTGCAGGGTCTTGCCTCTGAGCAAGGCTCTCAGGCTGCTTTCTTTGGTGCTCCTTGACTTCACACTGAATGTGCCCTGGGCCTGGTCTAGCTGCTGATCTTTTGGGTGGGCTGTTCTCTCCCTACTCTTAATTTTGCCTCATGGTTCTGGAGGTCCAAGGTCAAAGGACTCCATCTGATAATGACCTTCTTGCCAGTAGAGTTCTGAGTTCATGTAGCCAGAGACAAAAAGCACACACTGAAAACTTGCTATTTCAAGTAGAGGTCACAGTAACCCCTTTGGATAACAGGAATCTTACCTCTGTGAGAAATGTGTTCTCCTGTCCTAACACAAAGAATGGACTAAGAGTTGCAAAGAATCACAAAAAGCCAGGCTTTACTGACAACCATGCAAGCCTGGGTTTCAGAGGACACAGGCACACCCCCTACTATTAAAACCAGCATTTTTTCCTCTAGAGGTGCAAGGTCTCTCCCCAGATCCTCAGTGCCTGAGAACTATGGGGTGCACAGTCTTCCTGAATGTCACCCAAATTTTATTCTCCCCTATTGGTTATTTAAAGGGATATAACTGGAGTTTCTCCATCTCATTTTGTTTTCCTGGGCAGGAAGGCCTTTCTAGGATTGGTCTGTCCTGTGTGAGGTTTTTCTCTGTTGGTCAGGCTGGGCCCTTTACCCTCACCTCCTGTGTGTCAAGTTTGTCTTTTTTCCTCACTCAGGTGTTAACTGCTGGTAACCAATTGTTTGGTTTTCTTTTTGGCTGATTTACAGTAATTTTGCATTTAAGACTAAAGGTTGCATTTTTATAATGCTGGACTTTCTATTTCTCACCTAAACTGCAGAGATGAAGAGACTAATGTTCCTAGAGGTAAACTGCCCAGGCCCACACATGTGTGAAGGAAGGCCCAGGAAGCTGGAGCCCAGGTTATGTTACTCCAGAATCTGCACTTCACTGATGATGTGCTTCCAACATAGATGTGATCTGCAGAATTTGAGGAAGATTTAGTGAATCTGGAGGATTTTGATTTGGGAGTGGGATGTCTGGGGTGCAGGGTGTGGGAGGGCACAGTGAGGCTGGAGGACATTTTGATGAAGGGTGTTATGATGAATCAGAGCCTTAAAAGGAAACTGCAGTCTGGAGAGATGTCAGCAGCACTGAGTAAACAGACTGCAGTCCTGTGTGAAGCCCAGGCCACTGGTCTTTTGAAGGTGGGGAGAGTGTGCAGGCTGCACAGCTGTGTGGCATCCAGAAAGCCACTGCTTTTGAGGAGACCATGAGGATGAAATTGGAGGTGACACCTGATCCCTGAAATTCAAAATGTGGATCATTAAGAAATTGATGACCATCCCCAATCCACAACAGTTCCTGGCCCAGGCCCATCAAGCAGCAGAGGTGGCTAATGGCACAGCACAGCACAGCCCTGGTGTCCTGGACGAAGGAAGCCCTTCTAGGGCAAACCAACTGGTGCACACCTGCAGCCTGCCTAAGAATGGATTCTTTATGGAGTCTTATTTGAGTCAGGGCAGATGGGTATGGAGCTTGAGAAGAGTCCTCACAGATGGAACTGGCACATCTATAAGAATAGAAACAAAACAATATAGGAGAATCCCACAAAAAAATGCTTCTTTTTTTAAAATTTTTTTATTGTTGGTAAAAATGCTTTTTTTGAGATGTGCACTTTGCCTTGGTAAGCTGGGTGGGTTGTGGGGTGGGGCTGGGTGTGTGGTGGGGTTGGCCTGGACACTGTCCCCAGTGAAGGGGCTGAGCTCTGTATCTCTGTAGGCTGAGGCAAAGATGTGTTAATCAGGACTGTGGCTCTGAGTGGCAAGATCCAACTACTGAGTTCCCCCAGTAGAAGGGTGTGATGGTGACATAGCAGATAGTGGGAGGCATGGGGTCTTGGTGATGGCAGCAGCCAGAGAATGGATCTGTTCACTATACTTTCTGTCCTTGTAACCATGCACCAACTTTTTTCAACTTTCACCAACGTTCAGGATCACAGCTGTTTTAGTCTCATGTCATATCTATGTATCATTGTAAAAAGAGAAGAGAAGAATCTTTTACCCTCCTGTTCAAAAACTTTTGAGGAAGTCTCCTGGACAGTTGAGAATACTCCAACTCCTCAACTTTGTGCTGGGGCTGGTGGTGGGAACTTGGCTGGGGTGGGGGTTGGGGGAAAGTAGTGTGGGCATGCTCAGGGAGCTGATTGGGCATGCCTGGGTTACATGTTTATCTGGCAAGCAGAATCTTAGGACATAGAAAGGGGATAGAGTTGCTAGGTAGATGAATAAGACAAGAGCCCGTCTGAAAAGATTTCTACTTTAGAAGTTAAAAATTCAAGTGTGTTTCTAGACCTAACTCTTGGGTCTGGGATATCAGGAAATGCAGGAGATATTCTAAGTTACCAGTGGCTTCCCTCAGAATTCATGTGTGGAAGAAAAGCAAGCTTAGCAAGGAGCTGTGAGCCCTCTGTTGGGAGCTTTGTTCTTGTTGGTGACTGAACAGTTCACCAGGTAGTCCAAGAACACACAGGACCTCCTGGCAGGAGAAGCTGGCAAAGGCAGAGATGCAGAACAGTAGGGCATAAGATCACAGAGAGCCTGGGAGGCAGGCAGCAGCTTGGTTGTGATGGACATTCCAGCTTCTATCCTGACATCACTAGAGGATGTTATTTTATTAAGTGAGAATTTTAGAAAGTAAACTGAAAATAAAGGTGATTTTGGCAATAGGGTGAGGGATGGTCAGAGGTAGGAAAAGGCTCTTGAAGAATACCCTTCTATTTCTCCAATAAGGACCCAGGAATGGTTCAGACCAGCAAGAAACAGGGCAATGAAGCTGAGTGGATTCAGAGTGAAGACGACCTTTCCATCCTCATGGTCCACACTTTCCTACACCTCCACCCAGTCCCACCCAGTCTCTCTCTATGCCATCTCCTTATTGTCTTTCATACCATTTAGCTCTGGTTGACATTATGATATTTATTTGCTGTATTTATTATTGGCATTTGAAAATTTGCAGCCCCGTGTCCCACATCATTCTGTGAAATGACAGTGTGTCTAAATTACTAAGCAAATGTCCAGTCAAGTGATCATGAAGCATGGTTTTCATCTTGACAGGAACCCATGTTGTGACAGGACATCTCCCAGGAGAACCCTCCCCAGGTGAAGGAAAGTTTTCCTCCCTGAAGTGTGTGCCATAAACAGGGAAGAGCACTATGGAATGTCATGCCTGGCTTTGGGGGCAACTTTTGCTCCCCCAAATTTATAACTTTGGTCTCATGAGCTTATAACCAGGTCACATGAGTGAGGCTCTGTGACAGATGTTCCTGAGACTCTCATGCCTTCTCACCCCCTTTGGACCATATGGAAAAAGGATGTGTTCAGAGCTGTTTGAGGGGAGGGGAGCAGTGTTTGGCAATGCAAGGGAGAGCAAAGCTTGGCCTACAGACAACACAGTGGGGAAAATGCTGCTTGGGTGGTTCTTGGCTACGTGATTTTGGAGTCAATCATCTGTAATGAGGAAGCAGCCTGTGTGCAGACCTCGCTCACTTATTTAGACCAACATAGGAGACACCTGTGTGAGTCTGCCCAGGTTGATAATTATCTTTCCCCCTTTTTTTCTGTAACTTGCTATTTGGGGTGATACACTTCACTGAGCCATACTCCATGCTTTTGTTGTTGTTGGCTTGTTTGTTTATTTAGGTTCTGTAATTAGGGCCTCTCTCCCATCCTGTGTGGGGTTCTTGCTACTCCTCAGAGGGCACAGCCTTGGTCATTCTCATTGCCTTCTGGTAGGACAATGGGTTAAGCAGTGCTCTTCCACCGCCTAGTACTTGAAGTCTCTGCTAAGCAGTCCAAAATTCAAATTCTGGCCTTGCAAATCAATCAATAGATATTGCTTCAGAGTTTCCTCAAGCATGGCATGTGTGCCCTTCTGGTACATAACATGAGACTTGGTGGGACTTAAAACAAATAGCCATCAGAATGTTTGTAATGTACCTCAAGAAATTATGTATTTAGTGCAAGGAGCCCATTCCTCATGAATGCATTTTACTAGGGCTGAGCTGCATGGGAAGAACTGAGCTATTACTGGTCATTCCCAAACTGTGACCTAGAGGGACAGGAACAGGTCATGTCTGTGAAAATTATGAACCTACAGTAAGTGACTTCCTACCGGGATTGTTGGAGAGATGGAGAGATTGAGGGTATGGGTCACCAGCAGAGTTCCTCCTGCTCTCATTTGAAAGCATTCAAAGGTCCACTGGGCTGTCTTTCCCAGTGGGAAATGAAAGTTGTTTATGAAGAAAAGACATGGCAGAGCCTGTGACTATGCCACACAGATAACTGAACTTTGGGAGACTTGGCCTGAGAAGCCATTGGCTCAAACCTCACAGGAACTTAAATCTCCATTATTTTTGTTACTTTACAAACACATATTGCGATGTCAGGTGCTAGAGGTGCACAGATGATTAAGGCCTGACCCTTAGCCTCAATGGTCACAATTTAGAAATCCTCCTCTAAAGCTGTGTGCAAACTGATATGGGGACAGAAGGTTCATGGCTGACAGGCAGTAGTGACTTCCTGGAGAAGGTGATTTGGGGGCTGTATCTCAAGGGATGGTAGGAGGCATGCAAATTCTTTATAGTAAGAATGCCTGTAATTTCACCCCCGGGGGGGGGCTACTTCTCAGGCCAGCCCAAACCAGAATTGTAGCCAGGATTCAGCCAGCAATTGCCATGCTAAAAGGAAAGAGTCAATCAAGGGGTGGATTCTGGTGACTAACTGGGCCACCAAGTCCTGCCCAAGAACAGGCTTTCCTCTCTGACTCTGGTTTGGTGCTGGTTTCCTAGACCTCCCCAAAATCTTCACCATGTGATAATGGGTGTCCAGACTTCTCTTGGCAGCAGAAAATAAGTCTTTTCTCTTCCAAGCGTTCAGCATAGACCTTTCTATGAATTGTAGTAGGTGGTGGGAGGCTACTTTTCTCCTTTTCCTAAAATCTCAGAGATAAGAATTCTTAGCTTCTGATTTTTACAAGGTAACTTACAGTTCACACCATTTACATATTTACACTATTCTTTTTGCAAAACTTTATCTTCTTTAAAAATGTTTTCATTGTGGTGGTACACATCTGTAAACCCAGTGGCTTGGGAAACTGAGGCAGGAGGATCACAAATTCAAAGGTAGCCTTAGCAACTTAGAAGACCTTGTCTCAGAATAAAAAAATAAAAAAAAATTATGTGTGGGGATGTGGTCGAGCTCTCCTGGGTTCAATCCCTAATACCTCCCCACTAAAAGTAGTTTCAAACAAGTTTGAAAAACACACATAATTCTATCCTTCAGTATTCCTCTACTTCTGAGACTATGCTAATCCTGCAAAATATTTGTATTTTATATGAATGATTTATAAACCCACCATGAAGACTTAAGCTCATGGTCCCAACACCTGTGCATGTGGCACATGGCACCTATGCTCCAGAGATACTCCCCAGAAGCCCTGTGCCCTGGTTACAACTGTGCAGGATTCTGGCAACACTATGTGCTTCTGGGCTCATCAGGTGGACACTCTGTCCTTCCAGGCATGTGAAGCATAGGACTCTTATAAAAACATGTAAGTGTTGGTGCTACATTTTAAGTCTTCCCTGTGAATGGATAATGTGCTTAAATGAAGATATCTCATAGATAAGCACATGATAAGGTTTGTACCAAAATCATAACCTTGGGCTTTGGTTGCTGGCATAGTCTTGATAAGGGGCACCATTTTGGTAGTGCTTGTCTAAAAAGGTAGGTATTCATTCAGGCAGGTATTTCTTTAGAAAAAAAAAAGACTGGCTTTTTTGTCCACTTTTTTTCCTCTATAGAGGTGGTTCAGCAGTGGGGGATGAGGGATAGAGAGTCTCTTTCAGCAGGAGATGTCATGGGCATCTCAAATTAAGGTAAGCAACAGCCCCTTTTTTGGATGGACTGAATGTAGCCAGCAAGACCTGGGCATCTCCTAAGCTCAGAGAGTGCACATGTGATTCTATCTAGATAAAATTCTACAGAATGCAAAGCACTCTACAGTAAAAAAAATCTCATCAACAGTTACTTGGAGCCAGGAACTCAGGGAGTGATGGATGGAAAAGAACCATTCAGGGTGACAGAAATGTTCTCAGTATAGGGTGGTTTCATAGATATACACAGTGTCAAATTCAAAGACCTGTACCCTTTAAATATATGCATCATATTAATTATACATTATTTATAAATTATATCTCAGCAAAGTTGTTCAAAGGTCCCCATGTGTGCATTCACCTTTCCACATCAGCCTATGGTCCTCTAAAGCCAAGGCCATGTCTTCCTTGTGTGGGCTGCACCAAGGTGACAAAGCATTGCACCAAGGAGGCCTCTGACATAGAGCCCCAGTGTGAACACACAGTCTGCGTCTCCCAGCTGTGATCACTGGAGAAGCAGCCTAACCTGAGCCTCAGTTTTCCCATCCATAACATCAGGACACAACACCTAATATACAGAATATTTGGAGAGTGTAATTTTTATGATTCTAAGTAAACCTTTGAAAAAAATTGTTATGTAATAAAAATACATGATAGCCATTATTATTTTTTTTTATTATTTGGCAAAAATTCAAGGTAAAATAAATAGTTTGGGATCTATTTTACCTTAGATTAAACTTTGCTAAACAGTAATACAGAAAATGTGTTCACATTTCAATTGAGTAAGTTTTTTTTTTTTTTGGCTGTCTTGATATGAAAATTCAATATATTCTGTAAATTTTGTGAGAAACATACTACCTGATTCTGTAGTGTTCTTTCCCTCTATCCTAGTGGCACACTACTAAAGTTTTAGAAGGTGTCATAAGGAAGAAGTTTAATGCACAATCTCCCATTTCAAACCGATGGGTCAATGGTTTGGCAAACACAGAGCTTGGGAAATACAGATGAAATTCCTGCTGCTCTCCCAAATAGAAAATGAAGATAATTATTTGTTCTCTGAACCATTGTGTAGAGAGTACACACACCCATCTCATAGGCTTTAATCTCAATCCTAGAAAGAGCTTATTCTGTTGCAATCTGTTTTCTTTACCCAGGAGACAATTCAGAAGTATTAAGTGAATTGTTTGATGCTGCCTACTACCATGTGCCAGAGTCAGGATTCAAAAACCCTGTCCTAATGGAATGAGCCTCCTGATCCGTGCTGCACTGCCTTTCCCTTCTCTGGTCTTCTCTGCAAGAGCTGAAAGAAGAAGGTAGAGTGTCCATCCCCATGGACCACCTCAGCTGGGGATGTATGTGTGGGATAAGCGACTCAAAGTTTTCACTGCAGTGTACATCTCCACCAATGACCAAAAAATATCTCAGGTTGTTACTTTTCGGGTTACAAATAATTTACAGATACAGAATCCATGAGTAATAGTGCCTGCTGTAACTTGGTGAATAGATGGAGTGGGGAACTCTGTTTTTTGTATATCTGATATGGCCCCTGTATGTTACCACCTACTCAGATGTTAGCACTCAATATGATAAGCCTTATTTGAGCTGTTTTTTTGAGTTACACAAGGATGGAGAACATACATATATAAAGGATACTTATATTTTATGAGAGATATATGATAATAACATACAGAATTGCTAAGGTTATTCACTCTGTTACACTTTTTGTTAATGAATGAATGAATTATTTTTCCATGTCATTATAGATCGATAACTGAAATACATGGCAGGGTTAAATCTGCATGTGCTCTGAAAGGATGCAGAGTCACTGTGTTATGATTTCAATTTGAAAGACAAAAAAAACCTCATGGTTTCCAAAGATGAAGTGTTCCTGGCAGTGGGATATGGTTCAGAGTGATCTAAAGTGGAATTAGTTGTGGGTGGAAAGCCATTGACAAAGAACTAGAATTTTCCATAAATGTAGGAGAGTTGAGGTCTGCACTCTAGTAGGTAGGGTTGGGAAAGTCCCAGCAATAGGTGACAAATACCTGCACCAGGGAAAAGGTGAGGGCAGAATGGAACTTTCTAGTGTGTGCACTGCAGCCTTCTGATTGGCAGGGAACCCCATTCTCTGGAGTTGGTCTGCGTGGCATGGACAGATTACATTCTTTTTCTTGCTCCAGAAGAAAGGTTCTTCTTGAACTTCAACTTGCCCCAGAACAGTGCTCTCATGGGAAGAGGGTTTGCTCTGCAATGGGACTTCTGTTACCATTCCTAAGGATCTAAATGGATGGCAGCCAGGCTAAACTTTGTATCAGCATCATGGGATTTAAAAATAAGAGCATGGTCCTCCATTCCATTTTTTTCTGGTCTAAATGGAAATTGTATTCTGATTGTTCCCTTTACAATACTGGATAAAATAATACAGATTTAACTCACTCAAACATGTCCCCCCAAACTGCTGATTTTTTTGGCTATTCATTTCTCCCTTTTAATAAAGTAAAGAAGCTGGAAAAGTATTTTTCCCCTTCAAATTTGAAGAGTCAAAAGAGATGCCCTCTTCAGCTCAAACTGGGATTATGGGGCTGAGAGACACATTAGCTACCACTATACACTATCAACTTTTAAAAAAATTAATTTGTTCTAATTAATTATACATGACAGTAGAACACATGGTTTATAACTTTTCATTCTTCTGGTTGTACCTGATATAGGGTTATACTAGTCATGGAATCATATATGCACATAGGGTTATAAAGTCTGATTCATTCTACTCTCCTTATTGCCCCTACACCGGATCCCCTTTTTTCTCCCCCTGCCTAATCCAAAGTACTTCTTTTCTTCCCTAGCCCCTTATTTTGAATTAGCATCCACATATCAGAGAAAACATTCAACCCTTGTTTTTTTTTTTTTTTTTTTTTTTTTGTGATTGGCTTATTTTGCTTAGCATGATATTCCCTAGTTCCATCCATTTACCAGGAAATACCATAATTTCCTTCTTCATTAATCTGAGTAGTATTCCACTATGTCTCTGTACCACATTTTCTTTATCCATTAATCCATTTAAGGGCACCTAGTTGGGTTCCATAGATTATTAGAAATTGTGCTATTATATACATTGATGTGGCTGCATCACTGTAGTATTATGATTTTAAGTCTTTTGGGTATAAACTGAGAATTGTGATAGCTGGGTCAAAAGGTGGTTCTATTCCAAGTTTTCTGAGGAATATCTATACTGCTTTTTATAGTGGTTGCACCAATTTGCAGCCCCACCAGGAATGTATGAGTGTACCATTTTTCCCTGCATCCTTGCCAACATTTATTGTTGCTTGTATTCTTGATAATTTCCAGCATCATCATTTAAAAACAGTATTATTTTAATTTTACAAATTTATGGGTACTACTGGGTGATAATCTGATGCTTATATATATAATATAATAATGTTCAAACCAGGGTAGTTAACATTTTCACCTCAAACATTTCAAACTTTAAATTAACACAATAATCTTACATACTTATGTGCTACAGTGTAATATTTCAATACATGTGTGCATTGTGTACTGATCAATTCAGGACAATTAGTATTTCTGTTCCTCTCATTCCTCATAATTGGGGCCTTTGAGCTCTTCTCTGGTTAGACATAAAACAAAATAAGTTATTGCAAAGAATTGTCCCCCGACTCTTTTGTAGAGTACCAGAACTTATTACTTCTAACTCAGTATTAGTACACATTATCTAACCTCCCATTACCCACCCCCTCAACACTTCCCAGCCTCTAGTAATCACTGTTATACATTAAGATTGACTTTTAAAAAGACATACATATAAGAACATGAAGAATTTGACTTAATTCTCTGAATATAATATCCTTCAATTCCACACATTTTCTGTAAATGATAGAATGTCGTTCTTTTTAAAATTTTTTAAATATTTTTTTTAGTTTTAGTTGGACACAATACCTTTATTTCACTTATTTACTTTTATGTCATGCTGAGCATCAAACCCAAGGTGAATTCTCTACCACTGAGCCACAAGCCTAGCCCTAGAATGTCATTATTCTATGGCTGAATAATATTTCATTATATACAACTGTGTGTATATAGTACAGTGTCTTTATCCATTCCTCTACTAATGGGCATCTGGGTTTATTCCATATCAGCTATTGTGAACAGTGCAGCCATGAATACGGGTGGCAGGTTTCTCATTTCCTTTGGAGATATACCCAGAAGTGCATCATATAGTAGATCAGCTTTTAGTTTCTTGAGGAAGCTCCATCTGTTCTCCATATGGCAGTATTAGTTTGCATTCACATCAATAATGTTTGGGAGTTTCCTCTCACTCATATCCTTGCCAGAATTTGTTTTCTTTTTGGTAATAGCAATTCTATCTGGGTTGAGATAGTATATTTTACTTCTTATTGCCATGATGGCTAAATAAGTTGAGTGCTGTTTTTTCTTTTTCATAATTTGTTGACCATTTGAATTCACCCCTTTCAAAACAGACATGCAGACCAGTGGAACAGAACAGAATCAGAAATAGCCCTGTGTACTTACAGGCAAATCACTCTCAACAAAGGTGCCATTCTCAAACCACCATAGAGGGTCCTCCATTATCAAAAAATGGACAAGGACCAGGTGTTTATCCACGATATCATGGAGAAAGGGATTGGGCTCCATTGCCAAAAAATGGACAGGGGGGCCCAATGCTCCGGGGCCTAAGACCACAAATATACGGGGCACTGGAGGAACCCAGCAACCCCATCAGATAGTGCCCAGGACATATTGTCCATTAGATCCCTCACTAGGACAAACCAGAGGAAGCACAGGATTGGACATCTGCACCTCTGCCAGAACAGTACTAACTCCAGGGATGGGAGTTCAAATCATTCCCACAGGGGTAAAAGGACCTCTTCCCAAAGGAACAGTAGGCTTATTATTGGGATGCAGTTCTTCTACTCTAAAAGGACTTATGATAAGTCCTGGGGAAATTGATCCTGATTATGAAGGTGAAATAAAAATTATAGCCAGTTCTCCAAAAGGTATATCAGTAATTTCATCAGGAGAAAGAATAGCTAAATTACTAATAATACCAAGCATACATGATAAATTTTCCAGTTGTACTGTAGAAAGAGGTTCCAGGGGATTAGGCTCCACAGGTGTAGATTGGGCAATGCTTTCTTTAAATTTAGATTCTCGCCCCATACTAAAACTAAATATTCAAGGACATGAATTTAATGGGCTACTGGATACACGTGCAAACCTTAGCATCATCTCTCATCAAGAATGGCCAAAATTGGCCATTACAACAAGCCACCCAAATGCTTCGAGGCCTAGGAGTGGCGACTAACCCCATAGAAGTGCAAGGGTATTAGATTGGAAGGATCCTGAAGGATGTGAAGGAATATACAACCATATGTATTGGATCATCTTCCTGTAAATTTATGGGGACAAGATGGCCTAGATCAATTAGGACTAACATTAACAAACAACATCAATTCAAAGGTGTCCACTATTATGGCTAGACAAGGTTTTAGGAAAGGAAAAAGATTAGGAGAACAAGACCAAGGTATAGCTGCACCAATACAAATAGATCAAGGAACAGGCAGACATGGATTGGATTTTCAGGAGGGGTCACTGAGACAATAAAAGTTACTTGGAAATCAGAAACACCAGTATGGGTTACTCAGTAGTTCCTGACTAAAGAAAAGATACAAGCAGCCCATGACCTGGTCAAACAATAATTAGCGGAGGGACATATACAACCTTCTGTATCTCCCCTTAATACTCCCATTTTTGTCATCAAAAAGAAGTCTGGTAAATGGAGATTATTGCAAGATTTAAGAGCCATTAATAATGAGTTGGTTATTATGGGACCTGCTCAATTGGGAATTCCACAATTGTCTGCTTTGCCAAAAACCTGGTATGGGTTTTAGTTATAGGTATTAAAGATTGTTATTTTTTTCAATTCCAATTCATCCTGAGGATAGTCCACGTTTTGCATTTACTATCCCTGCACTGAATCATGAAGGTCCTGATCAGAGATATGAATGGAAAGTACTCCCTCAAGGGATGGCTAACAGCCCAACTATGTGTCAAATTTATGTTAACAAAGTAATCCAGCCACTTAGAAATCAAAATCCTGAACTACAA
>NW_026002626.1:117549-144342 GCF_001458135.2 Marmota marmota marmota | reverse complement strand
CAGACCTAGGTTAATGTTTTGCTGATCAGTTCTATTTTTTGACTATAGAGTTTTTAAACATTGCAATGGAGATTTCACCTATAAAAAGTTATATGGCCTTTACTATTATGTTATGTGTTGTATGTATTATATTATGTGTGCACACTTGTGTTTTGGGTTGTATGTTTGTATGTACGTGTGTCCATATATCATATATGATGAGCACTCATGAAAAAATGGATCCAAATATATATTTTTATTCACGTGATTTAAATGTTTTAATTTAAATTGGGTAAACAGCTGTTGAGGATTGTTTTAATATGTGAACAAAAAAGGAGGTTAACAGATCTGTTTGTTTACTTTCACCTTTCCTTTTCATTATATTTAATAATTCTGTTCAGGATAATGTAAAATGTTCAGAAAATTGTTTTTTTTAGTGTCTGCTGGAATGTTACATAATTTTTTTCTTTAGCCTTTATTGCCAGAATTCCTATCTTCATCACAGTGCTGGTGAAGACAAAGATAAAACCAATCTACAGCTTCTGCAATAGCTATCACTGAACTGCTTGCAGAACTTGCCTGGACTATGTGTCACTTGTATGCATTGTGAACTCACTTGTATTCATTGTGAACTAACTGTTGGTGCAGCGACTTGTGGTAGTGTTGGGGTATTTTTGCTGATGGTGTCATTGGTGGTACAATTTTTTCCAAAAGGAGCCGTCAATTGGTTTGGTATCCTCCTCCCTTCTGCTTGTGATGTTCGTTCAGCTAAAATTTGGGGGCCAACAAAGGTGAGGCAAAGAACCTCACCCCCCTGCTGGTACAAAGGCCTATCTACAGGTTTGGCTGTATGCTGGACTGGTAGTCAATGATGGGTAAGATCCAATTGCAATGGTACCAATCTAAGACAGGAGGCTGACACCTTGAGGTCAGCTCATCTGATGACAGGTAAGAACCATATGTAGTATTGGACAACCTAAGGCAGGCACGGTCCCTAAGCCACATGCTTGTTGTTTAAACAGAGAGGGGGAGATGTTGAGAGTCATAGCCGAAGGGGCCCCAGCAAACTTCCAGCTGCCAGCTGATTGGCTCCTCTGCAGTGATGCTCATTGGGCTGTTTCCCCGCCCTTTCAGACCATGAAGCTGCTCATTTCGGGACCTTTTTTGGATCTGCCCACGCGACGCAGCCAATCGGCCTCAAGAGCAGGAGAAGGGGGGGGTGGGTTGAGAGGCTTGTGGGAAGCCGGTGGTGGCAGCTGGGCTCTGGGGGAATTCCTGAAGAGCTTGTGTGATGCGGCATGTGTGTTCTAAAAATAAAGTTCGTTTCTGCTTGATAAGTAGCTCGTGAATTGTGCCCAGCCAGACTGCAGCAGGGGAGATTTAAATTTGTTGTCTATTTCTCACTATGAAAATCAGCTTGAGGACTGAGGTTGTAGCTCAATGGTAGAGCACTTGCCTGGCTTGTGCAAGGCCCTGGTTTCCATCCCAGGTAACACAAAACAACAACAACAACAAAAAAAAAATGACAATGAGAACAGAATGGTCAAAAACTCAAATGTAAGACTTGAAACTCTGAAACCAAAAGAAAAAACCAGAAGAAATACCTTGTTACATTGGTATAGGCAATTACATTTTTCATAAGTCCCCCAAAATACAAGGAATAAACATTAAAAGAGATAAATAGGATTAATCAAGCTAAGAAGCTACTGCACAGCAAATTTGCCATAGAGGGAAGAGACAGACTGCAAAATGGGAGAAATATTTTGCAAACTATTGAGGAGACAAAGAGTGAGTTACTATGAGGAATATGTAGGAACTTAAAACACTCAATAACATCAACCACATCAGCCACATCATAATCAAAAAATACTCCACAAATAATCCACTGTAATGTTTGGGAAGATTTGCTGCTGAGAAGAGCAGATCCTGTAGAGAAGGGGACTTAGCTAGACCCAATTGCTCTCTGGCAACTTCTGTGCATTGCTTTGTGGACCAGGGTTACCCAATCAGGATCATTATGATTTCACCTGATCTTCTACTTAGTGACTTAAGTGAAACACACTTAGAGATTCCTTAAGATGATACTGATGTTGTGAAGTGGAAATGCAAAAGGTCCTTCTCTGTGACTGGGATGAAGGTGAGAGTTTGGTTTTAATCAATGATCAACTACTGCATCCAGAAACATGACTGGTCGGTAGTGGGAAGCCATCACTCCCTCCTCAGGGAGTACATTTGTAATGGTACCATTTTTCTGAGTAAGATATTAATTTCTCTCAAAAGACCTGGAGGTCTTCTGTGGGTGTGGAAGTTTGTATTTCTGGTATCATTCTTGAGCCATTTACCTGATTTAGCAGGCAGGTGGGCTCCTGGTCTGAGGCTTGGAGGAGAGGTCTGAGCTTCAGTTCCAGATCCAGGTGAAGAGGGAATGAAGGGAAGTGTTAGGTTCCAGTTGGTGACTTGTCAATCTGGCTGTGTGGAGACAATCACTGGTTGAGTTGTGAGCCTTGCCATATGTCCCAGCCTGACACAGACTTTTAAGAAAACAGCTCGGCCAATTTTAACCAAGACTAATTTTTGGAATTTGACTTCTGGCACTTCAAGATAATAAACTTATTTTAAGCTTTAAAAGAAGTAGTCAGTGAGGCTGGGGTTGTGGCTCATTGGTAGATCACTCGTCAAGCACATGCAGGGCACTGGGTTTGATCCTCAGAACCCCATAAAAATAAATAAAATAAAGCCATTGTGTCCAACTACAACTTAAAAAATGAAAAAAAAGTAATCTGTGACCTTTAGCCAATTATGTCATATTGCTAGCCTCAGTTTCTTCATCTGCAAAATGAGATCATGTCCCCTTTGCAGTTTTTTGATTGTGTTGTGAATTGATGGTTTATTTCCTGATGTCTCTTCATGACATGATGCCTACTCTTTCTTTTTTGCTCATCTATACATTTTCCTGTTGGACCAGGAGAGCAAAGCAGTAACACTTTATTTGCTTAACCTGAAGATGAAAATTGAAATGGAACCTTATATTGCCTAAGTCTGAATCAGTGAATGGATCAATTAAAGGGTTGCCTACAAATGCGAGTCAAAAGACCAGGCTAAAGTGTTACATTCTTACCACTACTCTGAAAAATTATAGTTTAATGGGAAAAAAATATTTGCATCTATGTTTCTAGCACATTTCATGAGTGCTTTGCCTCATAGATTTACCAGGATTTTAATTTAGTGCAAATCTCTTTTGGTTTTTCAGAAGATCCTCTTTATGGCTTGAGGTAAATATGTTTTTATGTGACAAAACCTTTTTTGCATCTTCTAATATGGTGCAAGAGTGAAATAAATTGCACCTGGGGTTTGATTACTGGTGGTTTGAGTTAATGGGAAAAGTTAAGGAGAAGAAAAACCACACTACAAGGTTATGTGACTTTATTAAATTATGTTTACAGATTTACTTGTCACAATTTTGTATCAAAATGTTTTTATGGCATCTATTTATCAGTGTTTGTCACTAATTAGTGCCTGCAAATTTCCTTTTATGGGAATCATGTTCTTGCTGGCATACTGGTGTCTAATAAATCAGAGCTGTCACAGCTCACATGATTTGCTGTTGTTAGGTTTTGCTTGTGTTTTTCTGGTGCATCTCCTGGTTCTCTCTCCTTCCCACAGGTTTCCAACAATGGTGACTTCAATTTTTGTGAATGGGAAGGAATTGAAGAGTAAAGTGGAGAGGCCTTGGTTGTGGCTCAGTGGTAGAGCACTTACCTAGCATGCATGAGGCACTGGATTCAATTCCCAGCACCACATAAAAATAAACCAATGAAATAAACTGTGTCCATCTACAACTAAAAAAATAATAAAAAAAGTAAAGTGGACACAATAGCGAATTTCATTCACCAGCAACCTGGGAGGTGGAGGTCATTGTCCCTTGCAGATTGAGATCTCAGACACAGAGCTGAGCTATATCAAGGGCTAGAGGATTCTGGTGGCTTCCATCAGAAATTAAGGACCACACCACAGTGGGTTACAGTGGCCTGTGCTTGAGGTTCAGATAAATCTGACTTGGGACTCACTCACACTTTAATATTAACACCTCCTAGATTAGTTGTGGGGATGCAGTGAGATGACAGATGCAGCTAGCATGAGACCTGGCATTGACTATAGCTGTTTTCTATCCCCATCTCATTCCTGTTCATTCCTGTGTTCCTCTTTTGCAGTCCCCCTGCTAGTGGATGTTGACCATTTTTTATGGACACAGTGCAGAGATTAAGACTGTGAGCACTGGAATGAGGCTCCCTAAGTTTAAACCCTGGTTTTTAAACTTAAAGTTCTGTGTACTTGTGGCTTCACCTGTCCATTCTTCAGTTTATTTGTCTAAATTGAGAATAATAATATTACTGAAAAATTGTCCCAATAATTCAATGACATGATGCATACTTCAGTAGACAGAATTCTAAAGATGAACTGCTTGCTCTCTAAGAATTCCATCTCCTGCTTCACCAAACACTGATCTGATAGTGTGGTGAGGGGACTTCACAGAAATAACTACAAATAATTTATCAATCTTACGAAGAGTACCCTCGTGGTCCAGATCATTCAAATAAACCATTTGAGAGCAGAATATTCTCCCTAGCCTCACGGACATACCATCCAGCATATGGCCCTCAGGCTTGGTCCGAGAGTGTCCTTGGCTTCTTCCACTTCATTTACTTAGTTACACACTTCCACAGTATGTGACACCAGTGTTGGTGTGCAATAGTTTGGACAGGCTTAAAAGTCACCCTTCAGACTGGAGAGAGGAGAAGCCCTGGATTAGTTGTCCTGTCACTACACAGCAACTGGGTATTCCCTACAGCAAGACATTAGGAATAGCAACTCTTTCTAGCTCCTTAACAGCACTCAAGACTGCTTCTTCTACACTCACACTGCCATGATGTATATCAACACTAGCCTTCTGAAGACAGAAATTGGCAATGATAGAGAAAACTTGCATATCTTACTCTTTGGCAAATACTTTTCCAATAAGTCCCAGAAATTGATGGTATTTATTAAGTTCATCTTGGAGAACATCTGGAAATAGGAAAACTTCATCCTACATTTGATAAGGAGCTAGGGAAGTAGCTCAGTGGTGATTCTGCACAAAGCATGCAGAAGGACCCTGCAGAAGGACCTGAATTTGACCCCAACAGCAGTAAATATTTTAAATATTTATTAAAAATTTAATTTTAAGCAACTTCCCATTATGGTACTATCCAAAGGGAAACCAAAGATTATACCAAATTCCCCATCTGGCCCCAGAACATGACTCAGGGAAGACAAAGCCAACCTCATAGGTGCTACAGACACAGGAAGTGGGTCAGATTTCACATTCCACCTCCATCTCCCTCCCACACAGGCAGGTCTACTCCTGATTTCCAAGAGCTTTCTCATCAATAAAAAGTCATGAGGCCAGGCCCACGAACAAAGATCTTGTAGATGCCCTGGTCTATCCCCTGTTTGCTGCTTACTAATTGTGTTCTCATTGCCAAATCCCAGCACACCTTGGGGTTTCTATTTTCTCTCCTATACAATGCAGATCAGCTTTACCCAAGGTCCTTAGGAGGATGGCAGAGAACAGTGAATGCAAAATCCAGCCACTGGGGACAGCACACAGTGGTCACCAGCCCATCCCCTGAAGCTGCTGACCCACAACTGACAGCAGCTCCCTGAGCTGAGGTGTGTGGGACTGGGCCTGAATTCAACCAGGTTGACCCACTTCTGAGATGTGTGACTTGGACAACTCACAAGTTGTGTCTTGGTGACAATTTATTTTCTATTACATATGATTCTGCTCATGCCATAATCTAGCTGTGATACTCAGGAAAGGTCAGAAGTTGCAAAATAAGAAGGAGCTATCTGTATCAGATTGTATCTCTGCCCTTATCCACACTCAGGGCCTGGAGAGCTTAGCTACCACCTCTTGATTCATACCAGTCAGTGGCCAGCAAGATTGATATCACTGCTGAATCCACAAAGACTTGAACTGCTCTGGCCTTCTCTGCTTCAGTCACCACTTAGCAGTTGCCACTGCATGAAGATGTGGCTTTTGATCTATGGCTATTGAGCAGTGATGGTTCATGAGCTGGCGGGTCCAGAGCCCTGCCTCTCCTCTTGCCATCTCTCACCAAGTGTCCCAGGAAGGCTTTCAAAGGTGTTTTCAAGCTTCCCCATGCCTTTTGTACCCCTAACCAACAATTTATTTACAATGTGCCAAATATGCTTTCTCTAGCCCAGGACAACAGGCTTCTGGTTCAGTCTCTAGCCACAAATGGCAGTGGATTTAAAGGAATACCTGAGTGCACCCATCACAACCCCACTGTCAAGATGGTCTAAAAGAAAACATGCAGGTGATTCCTATTACTGCAGCTTCTAAAAATAAAGGTTTCCCTTTGCAGAATTCAACTAACCTTTAAAGCTTCCTGGGTCACCTGGGCCTTGGATAATAGGTGTGAGAGATAAAGCTGATTCTGTTACCAGTGGGCAAAAGAAGTGAGAAAAGTGAGTGGCTGGCACCTAGATAGCCTTCCGCCTCCATCAAAGTGTAACTATGACCTCAGGGAGGGAGATCCTGGGCACAAGGGAGAAACACCTGTCTGGCAACAAATGATAAGACTCAACCCCATAAGTTACAGCCCAAAGGTGTAAGCTCCAAGAGCACTGCCTTCTGTAGTGTCAATGTAGAGACAGCCTGCTTGTAAGGCTGAATCTCCTGCCCGAAGAAACTCCTTCCCAATTCCAGGTACTGCAATCTAAGCCCTCATTGAACTTGAGGGCATAGAGGTGGGATGGAAGTGAAATCATCCAAAATCAAGGGCTTGAGGTGCCCTAGAGAACAACCACAACCCAGAGATATGGAGTGAGGTGAGGACCTGGGATCAGGGCTCAATGCCCTAGATTCTGAGGCCATTCAAACTCTCTGCATCTTAGATACTAGAGGTGCTTCCAGGGAATTGGTTAGAATAGCCAAGAGAAAGGAGATCCACCAAGGGATCCAGATGTTGAGTTCTTCCCCCCTTCAAACTTTTCTCCCCACCAGGAAACAGTCTGAAAAGTAGTCAGCTGCCAGGCAGGAACTTATGAACACTTGTGATTGTAGGTAGAAAGCTGCTTACTGCTAACATCACTTGAAGTTATTTCTTTGTTTCAGAAACTGCTCTTTGGTAAAGGCCAAGAAGAACCAGGTTAAACCAATCAAGATATATAGCTCTTCTTTTAAGTGACCTGGGGTAAACTTTGCTCACTCTAACTCACTATAATACTAAATTATCTGCCTTAAATGAAGTGTATCTGCCATTTGTTTGGTTTGGTACTGGGAACAGAAGCCAGGGGTGCTTTAACACTGAGCTACATTTTGTGGTACGTATTTCTCATAACAAAAGAAGAAGAATATGATGCCCTCTGTATCATTGTGAGCCCTCTAGAAATCAGTTTTGAACATTCTTGATATTTTGTAGTATAGAAATAGAATTCCCAAACAGGAATGTATATTACCTTATTAGTTTTCTTTTATATACTAGATAAAGGCTAGTATGTAAAAGAAAACTAACCAGAATATTATAAGGGATCACTCCCTACACTAAATGCTCAGCCTTTGTATAAGAATTCACTGAGGCTGGATGCACACAAATAAACACTGCTTCCTATTGAATACTCTGGTGTCCATTGTCTCTGTGTGAGAATCCCATGCAACATTTTATTCTGTTTTCTTTGATCCAAAAAAAATCACTTATCTTATCCTTCTCATTGTTGTATGTTTATAATGGCCAGATTGCTTAGAAGTATTTACATCCTATGATAAGTGAAAAAAACATCTGAAAAAAGATTTTGATGACTCTTAAATAAATAGTAGTCTACAAAAACTGACATGAAAACCAACTCAAGTTTTAAGCTCTTTCTTTTTAGAAACATTATATCTGCTGTAGTACTTAAAAATAACTTATCAAAACTGATTTTGCCCATGTTTGCACTCCTCTAACATTACTTTTAAAATTGTCTAACACAAGATGTTTTCTATGTCAATAATTTACATGGCTTCTATAGAAAGTGTCAACAGGCCTGGAGATGTAGTTAAGTGCTAGAGAGTTGCCCAGCATGTACTAGGCCTTGAAATTTAACCACCAACACTGCAAGAAAAGGAACAGGAGAAGGAAGGTAGGACGGAAGGAAGGAAGGAAGGAAGGAAGGAAGGAAGGAAGGAAGGAAATAAAAAGATAGGGGACAGGAGGGGAGGGAAAGGAATGCGTCATTAAAACAAAAGGACAAGTGGTACAAATATAAATATATGATGTATTATCTCTTTAAAATTTTACAGAGCTTTAGAATTTTAGTGACATCAAAGTGGGTGATATTATGACTGTACAGAATGGCACATAATAAGTTCTGTCTTGGCCTGGCCTAAACCAAACCAAAGGGTGGGTGACCTGGGGAGGATTCCTCTCTGGCTTGAATGGGATAGGCTTGAACCTGTGATGCTACAGGATTCACTGCATAGTGAAGGGGCCAAGACTTCTCTGACAGGCAGCATGAATGTGCTAGGCCCCTGTGAACCCATGACCAAGCTCCCCATGCCCATGCTCCTCCCCCCACTCACTGGTTCAAAATGGTCTGCTCCATTGCTTGGTGCAGGTTTCTTCCTGACCAAAGGCCTGAGTGTTCACAGTCTCTTTGGTGTGGCTGAGCATGGTGTGATTGTGGAGGGAATAGCCAAAGTAGCCTTAGTGTGAAGGAGAGGCAACAGCTGCCCTTCAGCCCTACTTGGTGAGGTCCTGGAAGAAGTAAGCAGGATTGTGGTCTGTCTTGTTTGAAGACATGGATACACACCCTAGTCCTTATGGCTTTCCGTGGAAGTTGGTGTTATGTACAGCTATTGGATTTTCTGTTGTTTTTCTCTTGTTTTTGTGGAGAAGTTATCAGTCTGTGAGAAGCAGACATTACATGAGAAGAAAAAAAAAGCTTGCTCTAAAACTTTCTGGACTAATTGAAGAAAAATGTGAACTACTTGAAAAAGTTAGCCTTGTCCAAAGAGAGTATGAAGGCTTAGAGTCATCTTTAAAGGATGCCACTTTAGAGAAGGAGTCAATAAAAGCAGAAAATTGGAGACAATATATGAAAACCTAGATAGGTCTGAATCTAAACTTGAGGATGAAATACCCTTTCTAGAAAAAGAGGTAAAAGAAGAGAAAACTAAACCTTTTCAACAGGATGAATTGATGGTGGATATGTTAAAAAGAATTAAGTCCCTAGAATCTCAAGTGGGTGATATTATGACTGTACAGAATGGCACATTTTACTTCAAATCTCAAGGTAAAAAAACCTTGAGAATATTTAAAATGAATAAAGAAGTTACTATAGCAATAAAAGAGGCTTTGAATGTAAATTCCCAACTTCAGGAAACTCATAAACAGCTTTTACAAGAAGTTGAGGTATGGAAAGAAAAAGTGAACGGCCTCAATAAATAAAAAATGACATTTGAACACTCTAAAGTACATGCAGAACAAGTTCTAAGAGATAAAGAAAATCACATTAAGTCTCTGACTGAACACTTGATACATATGAAAGATTGGGTTTCTGTGGTTGGAGAAGACCTAATAGATGATGGTAACTTGGAGTTGGAAATGGAGAGTGTATCATAAATTGGTACTCACTTAGAAGATCAGCCAAAAGGGGCTTTGAAGAAACTTATTTATGTTGCTAAGTTAAAGGCTTGAAATTTAACCACCAATTTAACCTTAGAAAGAGAAAGAAATCAAATTTTTAATTTATTATCTGAAGTAATTGAAACAAAGGAAGACATTATACAGCATATTAAAAATCTTAAGACAGAACAAGCATCTTTGCAAGCAGAAAATACACAGTTTGAAAGTGAGAATCAGAATCTTCAGGAGAAACTTAAAGTCATGATGGAACTATATCAAGAAAATGTAATGGAACTGTAAAGGAAATTAATAGGAGAAAAAAATTACCAGGAAAAGTAAGAAGAGAAATTTTCCAAAGTGGAAGCAAAGATAAGCCATACAACTAAACCACTGGAGACCTACAGAAATCGAGCAAATGATCTTCAAGAAGAATTGGAGAGAACCATTCATTTGTATCAGGGGTGTTTATATACTATGAGAAAAAGCACATGGTAATGAGTTGGAAGCTCAGAGTGCTGAAAGATACCTTAATGATTTAAGGAAACAAAATGCTCACAACAGATAAAAATGAACTGAAATGAAGTTAAAATTTAAAATTGCAGAAAAAGATCCTTCTGCACTTGATGTTTCAAATACAGCCTTTGGCAGAGAGCATTCCCCAAATGGTCCCTCACCATTGGGTCAGCCTTCATGTGAAATGAGACCTTCTTATGTGGAAAAAAATGGTCCACACATACTCTCACCTTTGGTGCCAGTGGTAGAAGGAAGAGGCTCAAAGGGCACAGAGAATTCTCTGCACCATCCTACCAGCAAGGAAAGAAGATAATCAAACTGTGATAGGTTAACTGATCCTCAGAGAGTACCTTCTGACACTAGGCCCCTGGAACCTCCATGTCAAATGGCCCATATTATAATGATTCCTCCACCAGACCAACCATATTCTGATCCAAAGATTCCTCTTCAAAAGCAAGATGGATGTTATTTTAATTCTGGTAGACCATCTGTATAAGCAGAATACAAAAGTTCCACTATGCTGCCTTTGGATAAAATTGATGGATCTATGTCTTCAGATATTGAATCCAGTAGAAATGATACCAAAGTTGATCTTGGTGATTCCACTGTATCTGATTCATCTCTTCCTACTGAAAACCAAGAAACTGGCTCTGGCTTTGCTTTATCACCTTTCCCTCCAATTAGAGGTCCATTGTTTCCAGTGGATCCAAGGAGTCAGTTCATGAGAAAAGGATCTTTATTTCCCCTCCACCTCCTCCAAGAAATATGTATGGAGCATCTTGAGAATATTTTCCACCACCCCTCCATTCCCATGGTGTTTTCCTCATTATCTTCCCCCAAGAGCTGGATTTCTTCCCCCACCGCCGACCCCTGCATTCTGAAAACAGAAGTGAGTTCCCTTCAGTGTTGATTCCACTTTCAAGTGAGCCTGCTACTGAACATCCAGAAGCACAACAAGAAACCTGACAATATTTTGTATCTTCTTTCAAAGTAATTTATCTCTCATTTATAGTTTAAGTAATAGCTTTTATTTAAGAATTTATACTTTTGCTCCAATTGAAGCTTAACGAAGATATAATTTTTAGGATAGTATTTTGTAAATAAAGATGGTTTAAATATTAATCTTATGAGCAAATTATTTTCATTTTATCATATTCTAGAGTATAACATTTAATTTGATTCATGTACTATTATATGAGCAACAAACAGAGTTTTATGTATGTAATCTTGCAGTTGGGGATATTTTAAACTCCAAACAAAGGCTGTCCCTTTATACAAAGAAACATATTTACTGATTGTAGCAAATGTGAAAGTAACTTTATATAATTGATTTAAAGTCTTGTTTGGCATTGATAATAAAAATCAGCTAGTTTTTTTTCATAAAAAAGAATAACTAGAGCATATTAAGAGTTAATCAGAAAACACAACTATAAAGGTCATGGAAATAGGAGATTTCAAATACAAAAAAATAAACCAGTTATCAGGAAACTTGTAGAAATTAAAAACCGTAATATAAATTCACTCTGTCCCTGTTTTCCCTTACAACTTCTTTATTTTATACCCCTTTTTCTGTGGTTCACTGATATGGAGAGTGTCCTTTGTTTCGTTTTCAGGGAGACATTTGTAAAATAGAGATGAGTTATCAGGACACTGAAATGAAGAAACAAAGACATAACTCCAAATTTTGTTATTGTTAGATTCAATAGTCATAAAATGACTCTGTGAAACTACCATAATTGTTTGAAGTTCTTAATCTCAATTTCTACATCATTGCCAATAAGTAACAATTTACAAAATTGCACCAATTCAGAGACGACACTTCAAACAATATTTCACTGAATGAGACCAAGAAAGAATATTTATTTAAAATACCCTAATTAAGAATTAGTGGTTAAAGCTTTTTTTCAAGTGTTAAATATGCTCTTCAGTTTTTTGTAAAGAGTATATATTTAAGTCTAAAATAAATGCAGTAATATAATTTTCTTCATAAGTATAAGAAGCAGCTTAATCAGAATTGATGGCCACTGAAGACTTTCAATGATACTTGAGCCCATGATTATTTTAAATGAGAAAATGGACATTGAAAAAGAATCTCTACATGCTGCACCCCTCCCCTGACTCAGGCAATGGCAAGGCCCTACTGAGGTGGATGGTGCAAGGTGTCCATCCTCTGGAGGAGTGCAGTATGTTTCTGGGAATGGGCTGATTTGTTTTTGTATTCCTTTAATAAGTATAGTTGCGACTTCTCATATGACCATTAAGTATGAAGGAAAAAAACATGACTTTCCCAATTAATGCAACTACTTCTAAAGAATAGATCTGTTTGCTCTAAATGCAATGATTTAGCTGTGGAGCATAAGTTGTTAATGTCTAATGAAAAACTCCCTGTATTCCTGTCAAGGAAGTTTTTGAGAAATTAAATTAAAATCTAGAGAGGAAAAATTAATGTTAAGAAGACAGATTAGTGCTTAGTACTGGGCAACTTGTTCTTGTTCCTGTGCACAATGGTTTATGCTCTTAATCTTGTTTGATTAAAATTAATAACAAGTCAACCACTTGCCGTAACCATGGCACTGGTTCCAGTCAGTAAGTCAAGAAAGAATAGTCAAGGTATAGGCCAATAGTTTGGGACATTTCTAACTATTATTAAAATTAACTAAGCAGAAACAGCTCAAAGCAAAACGTGAATTGAAAGTACAAATGCTTTCTTATGCATAAGCCAAGATACATTCTTCTATTCTAATTGTAACTACATAATATTTTGTTTCTTTGAATGATGATTCCTGTTTTGTAACCACAAAGTACTGTGAGCCTGCCAAAATGAAAAGTATATATGATCAACTTCACAAGTAAAGATTGGGATCAACACCTTCACTTTGGTGTCTGTGTTGTTTCTCCACCCCTTTCGCCGACTCCTCACCATCCGTTCATCTCCTGAGACCCCCTGCTGGAGCTGGTCTCCGACATCTACAAGTTAATAAATCTAATCTGTTTTCCCTCAATAGTAACACTGGTTGTTAAATCAATCCTATAATTTTTATTTTCCAGCATAAAACATTACTCGCTCTAAATGAGTGGAAGACAAGTTTACCTTTATGGTCTGTATAAAATGGACTGATGATCCCTAACTGATGTTAATACAGAACTACTTCTGCCTAACTATTACTGGAGAATAGTTCCTAGTATATTTCATGTTTGACACCACAAAACTGGAAGGAAGGTAATTTCAGGTTGAAAACAGGACTGAAATGCATAAATACCATGATACAGTCCTATAAAAAGTTATAGCTTCAGAAGAAAAACCTGAAAGGCCCTTCTAAATACGACACCATTTATTGAATCAGGTTCCAACTTTGTGTACAGCTCAGAAAATGTCAGTTAATTAAATAAAATAATATTAAAAATTGGCAATTTATAGAAAAATAAAGAAGTATTAAGTCCATTGTCCTAGGCAGGGCAATGGCATAGCAAGACAAGGAATATTCCAGAAGATGCTGCCTTCTGTCTGGATGAACTTCTGGGGGTACAGGTGTTGAATGGAATTGTGGCCCCAGGGAACTTGGGGGAGGAACCATGGAAAGCATGCTGTGAAACCTGGCTTCTCCTAGGAACTTTTCAGTAAGCCTGTCTCTGACTGTGCCTGGAGATGTGAGTGGCTGTCTGCAAATGGGACAATGTGCCAAGTGGCCTTTTCTTCATCAAGGATAAAATCATGGCCTTCAGCAATTTAGTTAGACCCTGTCTTTTTGTGACTGGCTTCTTTGAGTTGGCCTAATATTTTCAAGGTTCACTTGTGTCATAGCATGTTATCAGTACTCCATTCCTTTCTATTGCAGAACAACTTTCCATTAGATGGATATTCCATATTTATTAATCTATTTTGTTAGTTGACTGAATCACTTGTACTTTTTGGCTATTTGAATAACACTGCTGTGAACGCTCATATACAAACTTTTGTGTGCATGTCTAACTTTGTTTCCCACATCTAGGTGTGGGATTGCTGGGTCACTTAGTAAGTTTCTGTCTAACATAGAAGGAATTATGAGCTAGAAAGCAGCCACATCCTTTACATTTCCTTCCCCAGGTCACTGTGTGTCTTTGTCCCTGAGAACATATGCTATTGTCTATGTCTTTGATTGTAGCCATCCTTCTAGCCATTAAGTCGTCTCTTGTTATGACTATGATTTGCAAGACCTTAATGATAAGTGATAAATGATGACTGTTTTGCAAACATAATGATCTTTGGAGACGTACATATTCAAGTCTTTGGACAATTTTTTTTTTATTGGATTTTCTTTGTTGCTTAGTTGTAACAGTTCTTTCTATATTTGGGGTAACAGTCATTTCTGAGTTATAAATTATGATTTGCACATATTTTCTTCCATTCGGTGAGTTGTCAATTCAATTTCTTAACGCATTTTTGATGCTCAAAAGCTTTTATTTTCAACAAAGTTCAAGTTACTTATTACTTCTTTTTTGCTTAGCTGGTGCCTTATATTAGGAACCATTACTAAATGTAAGGCCAAAATTATGAATTACTCTGTTTTTTTCTAAAAGTTTGTAGTTTTACCTTTGAATTGAATTCTGTGATGTATTTTGAGGGTGTGTGTGTGTGTGTGTGTGTACACATGTATGAGTATATGAAGTGAGGGAGGGAGTCTGACTCCATTCTTTTCTATGTTTATCTGTTCTCCCAGCACCCTTTGTTGAAAAGGTCTTTTGTCATTGACATGCCCATGCATTCTTGGTGATACCTTAGCACATCATAATATTGGCCATTCACACAAGCGTTTTCTGCCAAAACTCATTCATCACTTGATATTCAGAAAAAAGGAGCCATGAAAGCCCCTCAGTGACAGGTTTTCTCTCTCTAGCCTTCCCAGCTCACTACTCTGCACACCTTCAAGTATAGGTACAGCCTGCACTTGCAGAGGCTGGGCTCTCTCTGGGTCTCAGTCCCTGAGGACTCCACTTCTAATGAGCTCTCATGCCCATACCTCTGTGCCCACATGACACATTAGCAGCTCCGCCAGATGACACCCTAGTTGCTACTTGACTAAGCATATGTCCATCTAGACTGGCCACAGACCCAGGCACATTGAACCAAAATGGACTGTTAGCCCCCTCAAGTGCATAGCTCCAGGTGGCTATCACACAGTTCTCTTTCTAGGATGTCATCCAAAGGGGCACAGCAGCACATTCTGTCCTAATCCATCTATGTAGCAACCAGTTATTGATTATATGGGAAGGGACCTTGACACTTTGGACCTCAATTCTTCTGGTGAGGTGGAGTGGAATGTGTCTTCTGAATTGATTCCTGTTGAGAGCCACAGCCAAAGTAGCCCCAGCAAACTTCCAGCTGATTGGCTCCTCTGCGGTGACACTCATTGAGCTGTTTCCCCACCCTCTCAGACCACGGAACTGCTCATTGGGGGACTCTTTTGGCTACACCCACATGACCTGGAATTCTGCCTCAAGAGTGGAAAAATTGAAAATGACCTAGGAGTTCCAGTAGAGTGCTCGCCAGAAGTGCCGGAGGTGGTGGTTGAGCTCTCGGGGAATTCTAGCATGTGTGCTAAAAATAAAGTTCGTTCCTGATTGACAAGTGGCTCCTGAATTGTGCCCAGCCAGACTGTGGCATTTGGTGGCTAGTACAGGGAACGCCTGAGGGTAAGTGATAAGGTAAACTGCTTGCCCCTGAGGGCAGGACGAGAGGATGGGTAGCCATTTTAAGATTCTTCTTTCGTTTTGTTTCCCTTTTTGTTTTAAGTTGCCATCCCTGGAGATGGGTGAGACAGAAGAAAAACCACTCACATCTGAGGAAAAACTATTTGTGTCTGAGGAACAGATAGGGAGAAAGGATATATGGACATTTCAGGAGGATAGAAAGGCTGATATAATGAATTTTTGTTCCATTTTGTTTCATTTTGTCTCGGTTTTCTCTTGCATTATCTTAGTGAGGGGTATCTTCGTCACGGAAATATGGAATTAAAAATTAGTAAGAACCAAACTGAAAGGGCGTTAAGTAAAGTGCTAGAGGAAGGAGGCCTCTCAGTAAAATCAAGAACAGATAGGACGTACGTTAAGATGATACAAAGGTGTAGCCGATGGTTCATTAAAGAGGAGTTGTTAAATATATCACAATGGAACCATCATGGTGAAGATTTTAAAAGGATACAAAAGGAAAGCCCAGGAACTCTGCCAGTTTGCACATTACCATTATAGACGTTGGTACAATCTTGTTTGCTTAGTCTAGGAGAAGACATCTTACATCAAGTAAAAGAGGAAATCTCTCCAGTTAGTCAGACAAAGGAAAAAGGTCTAGAGGAGGAAGGATTATCAGGGGAGAAGTTACAACAGGAGGCTGCTATTAACACCTATCTATCACCAGAGGGCATAAGTGTCCAACTAACAGCTCCACCTATGGAGACAACATGTGGTGGGAGGCCCCCAACCCCCGTAGTTGATAGAAGGGATCTTGAGACAGGACCTCAAATATTAGCATGCCCTGTATTTGAGCAGGCAGGAGGGCAGTGAATTCACCATGCTTTAGATGTCAAAACAGTGAAGCAGCTACAAGAGGCTGTAACAACCTATGATCCTCAAGCACCCTTCACTGTAAGCATGGTCGAATCCATTACCAACATGAACATGACGCCAGCAGATTGGACTAGTATGTGTAGAGCTGTGCTAAATGAAGGACAATACCTGTTATGGAAGGTTGCCAATGAGGAATTTTGCATGGAGACGGCTAGGCAAAATGCAGCAGCCAGTTATCCTTAGAGAAATCTAGATATGTTGTTAGGAAAGGGACCTTATGTGGGTCAGCAGCCACAAACTGCATATGATCCTGCCATATACTCACAAATTGCTGCAGATGCGGTTAGGGCAAAGAAGACTTTACAAGGACATGGTGATTTACAAGGTCAATTATCTAAGGTAATACAAGGAGCTAATGAACCTTATGCTGAATTTGTAGATAGGCTTATTCAAAGAGCTACCAGAGTTTTTGGGGATACAGAACAAGCAATACAATTAATTAAACAGCTAGCCTATGAACAAGCAAACAGATGTGCAAGGAGACCATTAGACCATGGAAACATGGAGATTTAAACACATATATTAAATTATGTAGAGACATTAATGAACAAGGGCAAGTCTTGGCAGCTGCAGTACAACAGCCTCTAGATGCCAGGCCAAAAACATGCTACAATTGTGAACAAACAGGACATTTTAAGAGGAATTAACCCATAGGATGAGGGTTTAACAAAACTAGGTATCAAAGGGGTAGAATACCGGGTATTTGCCCACGATGCCATAGAGGGAGACATTGGGCTAATGAATGCCATTCTCAAACCACCATAGAGGGTACTCTGTTATCAAAAAATGGACAAGGACCAGGTGTTTATCCATGATATCATGGAGAAAGGCATTGGGCTCCATTGCAAAAAAATTGACAGGAGGGCCCAGTGCTCTGGGGCCCATGACCACAAATATACAGGGCACTGGAGGAACCCAGCAACCCAATCAGTGTAGTGCCCAGGACACATTATCCATTAGATCCTTCACTAGACAAACTAGAGGAAGCGCAGGATTGGACATCTGTGCCTCCGCCAGAGCAGTACTAACTCCAGAGATGGGAGTTCAAATCATTCCCATAGGGGTAAAAGGGCCTCTTCCACAAGGAACAGTAGGCTTATTATTGGTACACAGTTCTTCTACTCTAAAAGGACTTATGATAAGTCCTGGGGTAATTGACCCCAATTACGAAGGTGAAATAAAAATTATAGCCTGTTGTCCAAAGGGTATATCAGTAATTTCACCAGGAGATAGAATAACACAGTTATTAATAATACTCAGCCTACATGATAAATTTTCCAGTCATACTGTAGAAAGAGGTTCCAGGGGATTAGGCTCCACAGGTGTAGATTGGGCTATGCTTTCTTTAAATTTAGATTCTCGCCCCATGCTAAAACTAAATATTCAAGGACATGAATTTAATGGGCTACTGGATACAGGTGCAGAACTTAGCATCATCTCTCGTCAAGAATGGCCAAAACATTGGCCGTTACAACAAGCCACTCAGACACTTCGAGGCCTAGGAGTGGCGACTAATCCCCATAGAGGTGTAATGGTATTAGATTGGAAGGATTCTGAAGGATGTGAAGGAACTATACAACCATATGTATTGGATCATCTTCCTATAAATTTATGGGGATGAGATATCCTAGATCAATTAGGACTAACATTAACAAATAACCTCAATTCAAATGCACCCACTATTATGGATAGACAAGGTTTTAGGAAAGGAAAAGGATTGGAAGAAAAAGGACAAATTATAGTGCCACCAATACAAATAGATCAAGAAATAGATAGACATGGATTGGGTTTTCAGGAGGGGTCACTGAGACAATAAAAATTACTTGGAAATCAGAAAGACCAGTATGGGTTCCTCAGTGGACCCTGACTAAAGAAAAAATAAAAGCAGCCCATGACCTGGTCAAACAACAATTAGCAGAGGGACATATACAACCTTCTGTATCTCCCCATAATACTCCCATTTTTGTCATCAAAAAGAAATCTGGTAAATGGAGATTATTGCAAGATTTAAGAGCCATTAATAATGAGATGGTTATTAGGGGACCTTCTCAATCGGGAATTCCACAATTGTCTGCTTTGCCAAAAACCTGGTATGTTTTAGTTATAGGTATTAAAGATTGTGTTTTTTTTTCAATTCCAATTCATTCTGAGGATAGTCCACGTTTTGCATTTACTATCCCTGCACTGAATCATGAAGGTCCTGAACAGAGATATGAATGGAAAGTACTCCCTCAAGGGATAGCTCACAGTGCAACTATGTGTCAACTTTATGTTAACAAAGTAATCCAGCCACTTAGAAATCAAAATCCTGAACTAGAAATGTTTCACTATATGGATGATGTATTATTAGCACACAAAGATAGAAACACATTGCTAGAATGTTATGCCACACTTACAAACTTATTAAAAATTATAATCTAGAGATAAAAATAGATAAAGCACAATTAAATTTTCCAATTAATTATTTAGGAGTTCTATTATCCTCAACCATGGTCTGTCCACCAAAAATTCAAATACGAGTAGATCAACTGAAATCACTTAATGACTTTCAAAAGTTATTAGGAGACATAAATTAGATAAGGCCTTACCTAGGCATACCAACAGGAGAGTTGGTACCTTTATTTGATATCCTAAAAGGTCCATTAGGGGCTGGGGATGTGGCTCAAGCGGTAGCGCGCTCGCCTGGCATGCGTGCGGCCCGGGTTCAATCCTCAGCACCGCATACACACAAAGATGTTGTGTCAGCTGAAAACTAAAATAAATAAATAAATAAATATTAAAAAAAATAAATAAATAAAAGGTCCATTAGATCCAAATTCACCCCGCATGTTAATGCCTGAAGCAAGGAAGACACTAAAAATCATTGAAACATATATGGAAAATATGCATTTGGATAGAATTGATATAAGTTTCCCTTATTATTTATTGTACTACCAACAAAAAAATATTTCTACAGGAGTCTTTTTGCAAGAGGGTCCATTATTATGGACACATTTATCTTATTCTCCTAACACTATTCTTACTAGGTATCCTGAGGCTATAGGACAATTATTACTCAAAGGAATAAAATCAGCAAAGGGAGTGTTTGGAATTTCTCCCAATAAAATTATTACTCCATATATTATGGATCAAATTGATGAGATAGCTAATGAGTTAAATACTTGGGCAATAATCATGTGNTACACACACATACATACGTGTGTGTGTGTGTGTGTGTTCCTTGGAATAACTAACCACAAGTTAATTGATAAGAAATATGGAGCACTGTGACCATAAACAAAGTTTTCCTGAGAATGTTTATCCGTTCTTGTAAGGATTAAGCTGCTGAAAGGATGTTTTTTCTTTTCCCTTGTTTTAATTAACAATGCTGTATAAAAAAAAGGAGAGAAAAAAGTAAAGACAGTGCTCATTTTCTACTGAATGCATGTGTGTGTGTGTGTGTGTGTGTGTGTGTCTTTCTTAAGCATCTCTGCTGTACCAGGAATTACAGATTGTCAGCAGGTCTGACAGATGGCGTCCCTGGGTGGGCAGCAGAGAGTCAAATGCAACAGGTAATTATGACTTTGTTTAAGGAGCAAGGAATTGTAATTAATAGAAAAACAGCTTCTGCTTTTATGCTTGCTATTAAAACTACATCTCCTTTTTTTTTGTACTCAGGGAATTTAATGGTTCCTGATTGGGAACATGTAAAAGAAGATTTGCAAAAATATTTAAGGGAAAAGGGTCTGGACAGTTTACCTGTAGCTAATTTTTCTTTGTGGAAGTTGGTAAAAGATGCACTTTTATCTCCAGATGTAAAAGCACATGAACTTTTACAGCAGACACGGGGAACTTGGATGGAGGTTCAGGACAGGGAATCAATAGTTTCAGTGAGTGAAAGTGATTCCTCAGATGATGAGGCCCCCATTTATGACACTTGTAAATTAAAAACAGAGGATCCACCACCTATAAAAGAGGAGCTAATCCTGTAAGTAAAGGGAGGGACTGAGGGACTCCCAGCAGCTGCTGAAGTCCTATTTTCCTTCGGGGAACTCCCACCTTCCTTCCCTGCACTGTAAGGATTATGCTACCTCTGTCTACCTATCTGAATGGATTTTTGAAGCATTGCACAATCTTGCAGTTAAAAGTTGGGTTTAGGTAATTGTTTAGTTTATGATTTCAGATAATTCATGCCAGAGAACTTAAATACTTAGGATGGAAAACTAAAGAACTCTATTTCCAAGTTGGCAAGTAACTCCCAATCATTCAGTTTTTTCACCAATTTTTGAATTGGGTAGCCTTGGAAAATGTCACTGTGTGTACCAGTGCATTAATTTGGACAAGGATAGTAAATCATAGTATGGTATCTGTTGACAAACCAAGATGTAAAGATATAAAATTTTGTGAATTGTGTCTTAAACTTGTATCATAATTTTCAACACTCAAACCTAAAAATTATGACTTATGGTTAAAATGCCTTATACATGAGGTGTCTGCTCAAATAACAGTTTTCCCTGCTCCTTCCAGACCTCAGTCAGAACTTACATTAAAATGCAAATGAAAGAAGCCTGCAAGCTCAGTAGGAGACTGACCTGAGGCCTAAGGAAAAAAAAAAACAGTAAATTGTGTGCTATTTACTAATTACTGGCCAGTCATTTTTTCTAGGACTCTTGCTTTTTCTTAGATTCTGTATTTTTTTGAGCTCATGATTTTGATCCTACAGACTTAGATTAATGTTTTTCTGATCAGTTCTATTTTTAATCAACTGTGGAGTTTTTTTAAAAAAACATTGCAATGGAGATTTCACCTGCAAAAAGATACAAGGCCTTTACTATCGTGTTATGTGTGCACACTTGTGTTATGTGTTGTATGTCTATATGTGCATATGTCCATATATCATATATATAATATGCAAATTAACATTTATAAAGAGCGCTCATAAAATTTTTTTAAAATAGATCCAAAGATCTTTAATTCACGTGATTAAAATGGTTCAATCTAAATTTGATAAACAGATAAAAATAAATGTCTTTAAATTTAAGTTTACAAGTTTTTCTAGGTGTTCAAAAAAACTAATAAAATATTAATGTCTATAAAATGTCTAATATGCCTTGGTTCTAGGAATTTTCCTTCAAAAAATAACTAACACTGTTCAATATATTTGTCTAATATTTTGATAAAATAAGTAAATTTGATATGGGATTACTCATTCATCAGTACTTTTGTTAGATATCTGATTGATTTACTAAAGTCTGTATAAGTTTGTTTTTAAAATCGGTAATGTGTTAAAAAGACAAAAATTTCTTAAAACATGTTTACCCATAACATTGTGTTTATTGAGTTTTATTTTTTCTAGAGCAAGTAACCATAAAAATTAAACATCTGGTTAAATAAGAACTGTTATTTTAGAGCATTGTACTGTCATTTCTTTAAAAGCTAAACTTGGTTAATATAAAAACATCAATGTAATTGTGATGCTATTAATGTGCTCATATTTTCCAGGTATACAAGTCTGTAAGGTAGAAGCTTTAAAAGAGCATTATATCAAGCTGGTATTCTAAGGTTGTATGGTAATTTTAAGCTTAAAAAAGCATATTGGGGATTTATTTACCTGTTATCAATAAGATATGTAAAGTTTTATATTACTTTTTACATTGGGAAATAATTTAAATGTATTTTTAAGTTAATGAGAGACTAATCTATGTAAAGGTTAATATTGATAAGCACAAAATATTTTGCTACCTTTCCACAAATGGTTAAAAATTTTCAGCCTTTCTTTAATTCATGTTTTAAATGTGATATCATATGGTATTAGCTAATGTTCATGTGACCTCAAACAATTTATGTAAACTTTGTAAAATGATATTTAAAAGACAAAGATCAACTTAAGAACTAAAACACTTAAGATTTATGAAGAGCCCTGCCTTACCTGAGATAAGGCTCTGTGTCCCATCTTACTACATGTGAGAATGACTACAAAAGCAGTAGGCCAGATTTTAGTTAATTTAAAGTTATGTTCAAATGTTTTTTTTTTTTTTTGTCTATCAAGATTACTAGCATCTCAAACAGGAGATTTATATAATGTGTAACTCAGTCAAAATTCAAGGTACCTATTACACGAACTGAATATGTTTTCACTCTTGTTAATTTTATTTTGTAGTTTTCTTATAAATGATCTAAAGATTGCCTGTTAATGTTTTACAGAGGTACTGCTTTAAAAACACACATCCTGGGTTAATATAAAATAATAAGCCATCACCTACAAGACAGATAGGATAATACAGACCCCAATTAATAAAAAAGATAAATAATTATAAAGTTATAGACATTAAAGCCCAGTACTCTTAATATAAGGCTGTTAATATTTATTTACTGGATGTTTAAGATGAAGATTTAAAATTAAAGTTAAATCAAAAGGGCCATGAAAACCAATATTTGGCTCTTGCCCTCTGAGTCAGTCTGAATCCAGGGAACATGGGACTTCTCTAAAGAGCTTTGCAACTCTGGGCCACATGACCTCTCGATCAGGGAGATTAATGAGACCACTGGAGAACAGAAAGCCAATCAGTGCATTTGCTATGAAGAGGAGGATCATTAGAGAAGGGAGACATCCCTGATGCTTCTGAGGGAAGCCACATGGTTAAGCAAGACCTGGACCCATCCTAGTTCAAATGGCACTAACAGAACTGAGAAGCTGCTGTAAGTTTCCCCAGGAATGACTCCCATAAAAACTTAGCTGACTATTAATAATAGATAAAAACAAAAGTCAGTTTGACTGCTTCATCTTAAACACTCAATAAAGACAGTTAAAACCAAAACACAGCCATTCCTGGGCATTTTAAATAATAATAATAATAATAATAATTTAAGTTATACAACTTATGTTAGCCTAAGATAAGTAAAATAAGTAAGACTGGAGGCGACAAAGAAGGATTCTCAGACAGAAATGTCTGATAACTATAAAAAGAGACTATCAAGAAGAGATGCCAGAGACAGAAGTTTTTAGTTTAAGGCCTACAGATATTCCTAACCTACACAGGTAGGCTTGGTGTTTGCTAGTATGATTATCCAGCACTGAGTAACAGAATTAAAGGTTTCTCTATTAGACAGAAAGGTCATTCCACTTGGTGAGAAAAATGCTGCTGCTGATTGAGCCTCCAAAATGTCTGCCTTTCCATCTATGGATCCCCAAACTTTACATTCTCAATTTCGCCATAATGCCTCTTCTTTAGCTTATCATTGTAAAATTTCTCATGAAGCGGATTCTCAAATTATTCACAATTTTTTCCACTGCTCTGCACAGATACACTCTCCTAATTTTGACATTAATTCCAGAGGCCTTTTACCGGGTCATTTATGGCAAATGGATGTTACTCATTAACATTTTTGGCAAATTAGCGTATGTTCATGTGTCTATAGATACTTACTCTCATTTCATTTATGCTTCTCCTCATTCAGGGGAAAGGGTCAAAGATGTACTTGCTCACTGTATGGAAGCCTTTTCTATTATGGGTCTCCCTAAACATATTAAAACAGATAATGGACCAACATATACTAGTACATCATTTGCAAGATTTCTTCACATTTATGATGTAAAACACATGAAAGGTATTCCTATAACCCTCAAGGATAAGGTATAGTAGAACGAGCTCATCAAACTCTTAAAGCATATCTGTCAAAAACAAAAGGGTGGAGTAATGGCAGTCCCCACTCTTGTTTAGCGCATGTATTATTTATTTTAAATTTTTTAACTGTAGACCCAGCTACAAAACTGACAGCTGCAGATCGCTTATGGCATGCTAAGGGACAAATAGCCCATCCACTTGTAAGGTGGAAAGATGTTTTAACAGGACAATGGATGGGTCCTAATCCTGTATTAATGTGGGGAAAAGGAGCTGCCTGTGTTTTTCCACAAAATGATCCCGGTCCTCGATGGATTCCTTCTCGTTTGATATGGTTTGAATCTTCTAAAACTACATCATGAATGCTCTTCTTCTTTGGTTTGTTTTATATCTTATAGATACTGTCCCTAAACTTTTTTCTCCTTTTCGGAGCTATGGAAGTTACCTCTTTCAATCATACCAATGTATGGCTGAGATTGGCTCATTTGGCAGGGACTGATAATATCTGCCTAAAAAAGATGTCCATTTGGGAGCAGTATTGGGTTCCTGTTTACTACCTGTCTGTCATCCAGCAGAAGAAATAAAAAATATGACCTTTTTCTCCAATTTTGATAAAACTATTACTTATGCTGATTATTCTAATTGGGGCACCCCTTCTTATTGCCTACCCTGAAATGCAGTTCAAGTTATGACCACTACTGTTATTGTAACAGATAATGACACCTGCACTGAGCTTCACAATTGTGCAACTAAGTGTAGATCTATGGGACCTTCTTTTGCATGTAATAATTCCTTTCTGGTTCCTTCAAGTTATGGACATGTGCCATTTTCAAGAGGCTGTTTGTTTTTCCTGTGGAACTTTTACATTCAACTATATACTGGCAAATATGACTCATGGAACATGTTGCTGTCTTAGTCGTCTCACAGTTTTCCTTCCCTCCATTGATGATTTGCTTCCTGAACATCCTTCTCGTCACTTACAAAGAATGGCTATGCTAACATTGGACTGTAAGGATGATATAAATTTATTATCTAAAGCAGAGTTTGATGCATTGACTTTTTCCCTTGTAGGGATCCCTGGATTGACAGTCGGAGCTTATAAGACAGCTATGAAATTGGCATGTGTAATGGCAAAAAAAAAAAAACATTAATCGTACATCTACTGCTCTAGCCTTGTTGAATGAACAGCAGGTTTTATGACAAGGAGTTTTGGATAATAGAGCTGCTTTAGATTATTTACTATTGTTACACCATAAAAAATGTATTGAAGTAAAAAAAAATATGTGTTGTTTTAATCTGATAGATAACAGTGTTCCTTTGATACAGAAATTCATCATTTGAAAAGAAATGATTGATAATATCAGACAATATGAAGGAAATGAAGAATTATTTTCATGGTTAACATCTTGACTTCCTACTATTTCCTGGTTAAAAGAATTAATGATATGTGTGATTTTGATACTTGGCATGTATATAATTGTTTGTATCATTGGTCATTGTATGATCATTTGTCTCTTATCTCATCCTCCTGTGGTGACTTCATACGCCCCCCCCCCCCATGGTTAAGATGATTGTTGCCAATGACAGGTAAGATGAATCACTGCACGTATCAACCTAAGACAGAGGCTTTCATTTTCCAGCAGTGGAAGTCCTCCATGACGGGTAAGGATGTTGCAGTATGGTTCACAACCTAAGACAGGCACAATCGCCGTCATTGTTATTTAAGGGGGGAACTGTGTGCACACGCACACAAAGTGTTAAGTTTTGCTGTGCTTAGCAAAACAAGGAGTTCTGTGAGAAAGTATGAACTCTTTGAACTGTGTCCTTGTTACTGTCTTAAGAAGATAAGAGAAAAAATGTTCTGCCAAGTGTAAAATTTATATATATATATATATATATATATATATATATATATGTGTGTGTGTGTGTGTGTGTGTGTGTGTGTTTTCTAGATAGACACAATACCTTTTTTTCTTTTGTATTGCTGAGGATCGAACTCAGCATCACACATGTGCAAGGCATGTACTCTGACACTGAGCCACAACCCAGGCCATTCTTTTTCTTTTTATTAAAAGAATTTTTTTAAAAATCTGTGAGTTCTATGGCTGGGATGGTGGCTTAGTGGCAGAGAACTCCCCTAGCATGAAGTCCTGGGTTCAATCCTAAGGCCCACATAAAAATAAATATATAAAATAAAGATATTGTGTCATATGCATTAGGATGGGTGAAGGTCTTGCTGACATGTGGCTTCCCTTGGAAGGATCAGGCACCTATCTCTAAAGAAAATGCCACAAGGACTGTGATGTGCTCAGCAGTTAAGCACCTCTGGGTTCAGTCTCTGGTGCAAAATAAAAATAAATAAATGATACATTACATAAAATAGTCCGGTGTTTGCTTTTTTTTCCTCTCTTTTTTTTTTTTTTTTTTTTTTT
>NW_026002626.1:93133-116975 GCF_001458135.2 Marmota marmota marmota | reverse complement strand
GTGTGTGTGTGTGTGTGTGTGTCTTTCTTAAGCATCTCTGCTGTACCAGGAATTACAGATTTTCAGCAGGTCTGACAATGGGCAGCCAGTTAACTGGGCCCTTGTAGGCTGGCTGCTGTGTGAACATTCTCAAGACCCTGAAGGGGTCCTTCCTCCTAGGATGGCACTTGGAGCCCTCCTAGCCACAACTCAGGACTCTATGAGAGATAACTCTGTACCATGCTCCTGTTTGTCTCTTGGTACTGATCGCCCATTCATTTTTGTGCACAGAAATTTCTGCTCCATTTCTATCAGGCATAAATGCTGCTCACTTTGCTCACTTTTCCCCTCAAAATTTCCAGAGACAAAAAGTGTGATTTCTTTTTTTTGGGTATAATTTGAATTAGATAATTATGCAAACTTCATTTCTCTGAAACATATTTTATGTATGTAAGTATGCCCACAATTGTATTTGTATTTTGACTTTTGTTCAAAATTTCACTAACAGTTTTATATACCACAGCTCAGAGAGCATACTAGGCCTCACAAACATTAATAAAACACTGTTGTATCTTAAATATTATATTTCTTCAAGATGTGAATAGGTCTTAAATGTAAATATCACAGACTAATAATTACATGACAATTAACAAGCTTTTAGTTTCCATCCCCTACTTTAAGGTTAAAGGAAAATCCCTTAGACATGTTGTGTTTAGTGGAATTTCTTAAGCAAGGAAAAGAGAATGGAAACAAAATTACCCACTTACTTATCAGCCTCAGGACTGGAATAGCTTCACAGCACTTATGCCTCCAACATGTCAAGGCAGTGTTGATGCAGAGGAACAGTGAGGATGAAGACAGCTTCCCAGGTCACACAGAACCCTATTCCTAGGATTCCACAATTCACAGGCTCAGCACTGTCATTTCTGAAACACTGCCATGTTAAGAGTGTCCTCTGCACTAGGCTTTCACTAGGTAGGGTGAGCACTACCTTCATTGGCAGATCCCAGACTCAAGTGTGGAGTCGTCCTCAGGCCAAACCTAATTTAATGTAATATGATAATTTTTTAAGAATAGAGTAGCACATCTAGTTGCTACAAATTATTTTAGAAAAAGCCCCTTCAAGATTGTAAATAACATCACTTTAATATATTTTTTATTCAAGTCTAAATTATTAACTTAACAACAATAACTTATAGCTGCACACAGTGGTTTGTATGTAACAAACAAAATGAATACATTGTGTAATAAAAGAATTGTGAGAAGTGCAAGAAAGGGACTTCCCAATGATAAATAGTTCTTGGACCTGTATTTTAGAAAAACCTATAGTTTACATAATAGGGAATTCAAGTTGAGTGCTAAATATGTATGAATATGGAGCACTTTTTTTGGTACTAGGGTTTGAATTCAAGGGCATTCAACCACTTAGTCACATCACCAGCCTTGTTTTATATTTTATTTATACAAAGAGAGTCTCACTGAGTTTCTTAGTGCCTCACTTTGGCTAAGGTTGGTTTTGAACTTGGGATCAGCCTACCTGAGCTGCTGGGAATACTGTTACACACCAACGTGCCTGGCACTTTTTAGTGTGTTCAAGGGCATGGGCTCAATCTCTAGCCCTGTAAAGAGAGAAGAAAATTGATTTAAGTTACATATTTTGAAAACTTTGGCTAGGATTGTGGCTCAGCAGTAGAGAGCTTGCCTACATGTATAAGGTCCTGGGTTCGATCCTTGGCAATGCATGAAAGTAAATAAAATAAAGATATTATATCCAAGTATAACTTAAAAAAATAAAAATAAAACATTTTGAAAACTCAATATCTATATGAAACATATTTCAGACTTCAAAATGTTTTAGTGCAATGATCATTAAAAGTTCTCATTTTGCTAGAAACAGTGGCACATGCCTGTAATTTCAGTGACTTGGGAGGCTAAAATAGGAGAATTACAAGTACAAGGGCACCTTCAGCAACTTAGGCCCTAAGCAATTTAGTGAGACCATGTCTCAAAAATTAAAAAAAAAAAAGAAATAAAAAGAAAAAGGGATGGAGGTATGGCTCTTTGGTAAAGAATCTTTAGGTTAAATTATCATTACCCCCCCAAAAAAAATCAACTGGGTGAAGTTTAACATGTATACAATCCTGCAATCCCAGTTACTTTGGAGGCTGGAGAGAAAATGGAAAATTCAGGGCAGCCTAGGCATCATAGAGAGATCTTATCTCAAAATAAAAATATAAGTGTAGGGATGTAGCTTAGTGGTACAGTACCCCTGGGTTTGATCCTTAATATAAATAAAAATCACATGAGCCATTGTTATATGGCACATGAAATTAAAATAGCTCAAAATGTAAGTCAAGCATAGGAAGAATTATGAACACCATATCACAGAAAAAATTTCTCAAATACTTGATCTCTTAGATGATCTTGTACCTCTTTGAACTTCAATGACAGTGTATTTACATTTATTGCAAAAGAGATCAGTGCTATAATATTAGAGAATACTAATATTCACTGAGAATTAATTTGGTATTTATCTTTTATTAATATTATCAAGATCAAGGATGCTTTCTAAATTCAGGTCAGTACATTCAAGAAAAATTTTGGGATTGAAGGTAAACTAACATGTTTATTTTACAATACAACTGCTTACCCTTTAAAGCTTTGTTCAACAAGATACCATAATCAGGGCTGGAGTTATAGCTCAGTGGGGAGCAGTTGCCCCTCAAATGAGTAGCACAGGGTTTGACCCTCAGAACCACATAAAAATAAATGAAGATATTGTGTCCATCTTTTAAAAAAATCATAAACAAAGATACCATTGTCTTCTGAAGCTGTACATTTCTACTCATACTGCATGTTGAATACCACTGAAAATCAGACATTTATTTTTCTTTTAATGAATTAGCTGTCATGTTGATTTATGTTGCTGATCACTTTGTATATAATCACACCTAAATCCTAGGAATGTTTATCTTCCAGCAAGTTATATTCCTAAACACTGAAATAAAGAATTGTTCTTATGTTTGATAGAAAACTATTTAAAATAAATTTATGCTGATGCATCAGAGAACTGTATGTTTTAATGGAAATGTGAATAAATCTTTCTGCTTTAATGGACACCTAATAAATATCTGATTCAGCTTTGAGACTGAATGTTATGTACTGATCAAATCCATTAATGAATTCATATTTGTAAAGAATGTTAGCTTTCATTAAATATACCAGGTATTCAAAACCCATTAATATCAAGTTGACTTTGTAAGATGGTGGTATAAAGTGGGATAAAAAGTCCTATTGTGGAGTGTCCCCCCGAACTCTCCACCAACTCCTGTCAGTGAAGATAGCAAATAGACTGTCACCAATTCACCCTGCTCACATGCTGGGTGAATAGTCACTAGCTCAGTGACTACTGGCTCACAGCAGTATATTTTTGGTCTTTCTATTTTTCTTAATAATAATCTAGACCTAATGTTAGTATTAAATACCCTTGTCATACAATAATGATGATTTTTGTCCCCTGCTGTACTGGGGGTTTCAGGGCCTCTCAAATGCTAGTAAGTGCTCTGCCACCATCCTGTATCCCCAGCCTCCTTTAAATCTTATTGTGAGATAGGGTTTTCCTACATTGCACAGTTTGGACTCAAATTTGTAATACTCCTGCCTCAACTTCCTGAATCACTGAAATTACAGCTATATTCTACCATGTATGGCATGATGAGCCAAATTTATTATGAAAGTTCAGTAAAAGCTTGGAAAGTTTTTAAACTTTCTATACTTTACTAAGCATGGAGAAGTGAATATGATCTATAGTCATCATAAAACGATTAGCAACATATCCACAATGCAGATGTAGGAGGCACCTGGGAAATCATATCAGTTAAGCTTGGTTTTTAACACTGCTAGTTCGTTCAATTGGCCTTTAGTATCATAGTTGCCTTTAGGTTAGACACAAAGATCTGAAAGTCATTCAAACATTTCAAAATCTTGAATATATTCCAAGTGTAAAATGGAAAACAACTATTTTGAGTAGATCAGTTAAAATCATAAGCCACTCTACTATCCAAATGTAAACTCTAGTTAGGTGAGTTTTTCCTTCCAATAATGTCAGATAGTGAATTACTTCACTATACATCTCTACCCTTCAATCCTTCCTCTCTTTTTTTGTCAAATTTCCTGCTGCTTTCCAATAATGATGAGAAAGGTATGATTAGTTTCATAATTTGTAAATTTGAGCCTATTTTCAGAGTTACTACAAGTCATATTCCTTTTTTCCATCAGTGTTATCTGAACTCGAGTAGATTATTTCAAGAAGTCAGTATATATCTCCCTATGATAATATGGCAGAACAAAAACTCAGTTGCATTTAATCTGTGAGACAGCATTCAAACTGAGAGCATGTAGTTTTAAAAGCAAGCTCATACAGTGTTGTTGCTTTTTATGTGATCAAGTATTACCAAGATCATAATTTTTTGAATGATAACTCAATGATTAGGCTTTCATGGTGACATGATAAAGTGTGATGTTGGTTGTCATTTCAGGAGTTCATTCACTGAGGAGGGAGGAGGAAGAGAGTCAAGGCTTCACCAATCAGAATGAACTAAAGTTTGCTGATCATTAAAATCCAATAAAGATTGCTAGGATGTGACTTTCAGAGTGGAGGCTGATAATCTCTTCTCCATATTGAAATCATCATTTTCACCCTGCATGCCTCTCAGAGGCCTCCTGTACATATTGGATTAAGGAGGTAAAGTGAATTCAGAAGGTGTGAAGTCCTTGAATGAATTGACAAGACAGTGACAGTGACCATGGGAATGAACATGAAGCCAAATGTTCCCATATGAATAGAACACGGCCCATACAGAAGAGAATGAAAGGCCTCCCACTGGACCTGCTTCAAAAGGATCCCATGGTGCCTTAGCAACACATCGTGTTGTCAATGCTGCCTGAGAGCCATTGCCCATTTCACGACAAAGAGTGGTTGAGGGAGATTGAGAAGAGGTATGAGAGGAAGGCAGGAGGTGGATGGGCTCAATAAGCCTTCACATCCCCCTCTCCTCCCTCCATGAGGACTCCTGCACTTCCCTCTCAGAGGCCCAATAATAACTTACAGAGGTGGGATAGCTAGCGTCGCAAGCAGTTCAATGGACATTTCTGGTGGGAGCAGCGGTAGCAGTTGGGTACGCCACAGGAACACAGACTCCTGGATGTTACTCACAGACAGAGCTCAGATCTTCTGCCCTGTGTGTCCACAGCAGCCAGTGAGGGGGAAGGATCCAGACCCATGATTGTCTGATTGTGAACTCAACTCAGTTCAGCAGCTACCTGGGAGCATCAGATAGCTGTCAGGACCGTGGGGTGCTCGAGGTCAAACTGAGCTGGAAGAAATGTGCAAAGACAAATTATAGCCTGCCAGAGCCAAGAGGCCTTACTGGAGATCATTTTCACCCAGAGACCCAGTGTTGATGAGAAAGGAGAAACCCAGAGAAGAAAAGGGATTTTCTCCAGACACATGGTGAACTTTAGATTAGGCCTGGAATCATCCTTCTGCTCCTTGCTCAGACACAGCTTATATCCTGGAAGACTCCCTGGGTGACACCTGCTGGCCAGAAACACTGTAGGTGGTGAAAATCCAGACAGGACTTTCTAGGGGATTTTGGTATACTAACAGCTCCAGAATGGCCTCCAAGGCCACATGGGTGTGCCCTATTTCTCTTGCTGAGCACATCTCCAGCTGCTTTTCTCCCTACTGCCCTGCTACTTCACCAGCCACCTTACCACACCTCTGCAATCAGGAATGTGCACATCACAGTCTTTGGGCCAAATGGGCTTTCCACTGGTATTTTCAGGCCTCCCAGCTCAGATTTTCTACTTAAAATCACCCAAAAGAAACACTAAATGATGACAAGAGATGATATGAAATTTCTAATTCAGTGTCCTTTAAAAAAATCATTGTTGGAGCACATTCATACCTGGTCATTTAGGGGTTGTCAATGTCTCTTTTTCAATGACAGTGACAGAGTTGAGCAGTTGCCACAAAGGGCATATGACCCAAAAAACTGCAATATTTACTATCTGGCCTTTGAAAAGAAAGAGTTCACCACCTGTTCTCTGGGAAGCCTCTGCTTGTTCTCATATCAGGAGCATTGGAATAGCTGCCATCTTCCTGGGACACTCTTCCTCTGATGGACACATGACCTTTCCCTTATTTCCCATTGTCACCTCTTCATAGGATCTATCTCTGTCTACCTCCCTGCACTTCTATGTATGCTCTTAGATTATTTACCCCCTTTTCTCACATGGACTCACCCACCTGCCTTTGACTTCCAAAATTTGTAGTAGTCCCACTAATATTGTCTCAGTTGCTTGAGACAAGGAACATCATCGTTTCTCAGGAAATTATCCAGAAACTAACATTGAACTTATAAAGAACAAGTGCTCAATGAATAATTGTTGACCAAATAACTGACGTCACATGACAAAAGGTGCAGGCCTAGAAGCCAGGAGCCAAAGCCAAATTCAACATTCACAAAAGAAACCTAACTACACGGTGGTAGTGAAACATATGTATGATGGGAAGAAGTGCTGCCATGAATTCCTCTGTTAACAGGAGACAGTGGGGTGTAGGATATCAGCACGAGTGGGCACAGCACATAGGATACAGCATCTCAACTCTGAACCCTGCTCATAGGCATCTCCACCAGGAAACACAGTGAGATGTTCCAAAGGCACCTGGGAGGTAGAAAGTCACATAACTGCAATCTTGCCGATCAGAAGAGACCATCCTCCCAGGACACAACGATTGATTATGGTCTGTGACCAGTCAGGCTGCATAGGTCAGGACTCAAAGTGGAACCATCAGGGAGGGTTGCAGAGGGAGTTTGTTCATCCTGTCACTATGAAGGCATATTCTTCAAAAAAAAAAATGACAACCAATCAGAAGTCAGCAAGCAGGTCAGGAGAAATCACTCCTGCTGACCTCACCAGCAACCAGATGAGCTTTACCTCAGGCCATCTGCCACTGGACTTCTTAATTTCTTAGATCATTCTCCCTGCATTCTTTGCCTGCTCTGCCATAACAATTTGAACTCATTTCTCTGTCTCTGTTCATCCAAAGATTCCTGAGAGTTAACACCAGCTGTGTAAATGAAGAACTCTGGAACATTAATTACCACCAATAAACCTGAATGGTGGATTCAGCAATTGTCAATGACAAAAGCAATCACCATGAACTAGACCTTTCTTTAGTAAAGCAAACTACAAATGTCAACTAAATCATCCACAGTAGTAATGACTGTATTAGCATCAATTGGAGGGCAGTGTTTATATAATCCCATTAGTTCTAAAAGATGGTAAATATACAATTGATTAGGTAAAAAGAAAACATTTTAGGAAGTTATATAAGAATCTTCAATTTCAAAACATTAACAGAGAATGCAGAAGAGATGCAGCATACACTCTCTCTATGGAAGAAATAGAAGTAGCAAGGTATTGGGAAAGAGGGGAAAGAACAACAGAATTTGGCACTTATAAAAGAAGAGAAAAAGAGAAACAAGAGGAAAAAAAAGGACACTAGTACAAAATGAAACCAAAATATATAATCCAAAACCCAAACACCAAATAGAGAATGCCAGGAAATAATAGATACATTTAAAAATGCTAAAAATTAGAGAAGAAATAAGTATATGTATATATGTCCCTGAACCAATCAGCATAGCCAGAATTCACATGAGAATGCACACACATTCCTACCACTATTTTTTGTCAGAAAAAAATAATGAAAAAAATAAAAAGAAATGAAAATTTAGGAAACCCAACATCTTAGTGTAGAATGAAGAAACTATCTTCACTGAGGTGGTCAAAAGAGTTGTTCGGATTCAGTGGTCACTTTCTATGCCCTAGTGTCTTTCTTTCCACTTCTTCTTGAGTTAAGTACTGATAGAGCAAGGGGTAGGAGGTGTTAACACCATTCTGTCTTTGTGTTGCTCTGTGAGTTGCCAGTTGGAATGGCTTGAGATTGAGGTGTTTGATATAAGACTCAGCTTCCCTTCTCACCAATATGAGGTGGGAGGATTTATGAAGTACTGTGAGTGGTATTTTCTCCATTCACCCCAGTTTTGTACAAAGTGGGGTATTCGGTTTGGGTATACTCAGGGTACCAGTTCTGAAGCTCTTGGTGAGAGGAGTTCCAGCAGGTGGAGCTTAGGTATGTATAATCAGACCTAATGGGCTTTGTTATGTGGTGCCACCTTGGGAGGGATTAGATCGACTAGGACCTAGGTTAGATATTAGCCAATCTCTGATGTGGATCTGGGTCTCCTTTTCTAGGAGACTCCCTAGAAAACCAATTGTGAGGAAGAGGGGCCAATCCTCTACTGACTAACGCCCATGAGCACAGAATTCATGGGTTTACCACCTGAGGTGTTCACTTTGCCAATTCAGATTCCCAGCCCATTTTAGCTGGTCACATGAGCCACCAGACAAAAAGAACCAATGAGTTGAGCTTCACTTTGCCTTTCTTACTTCAATCACACAGGGTGACGTCCACTCTGTGCCTATTTCACTCAATCGGCCAATCCTTGATCACTCTACAGGTATTGGCAGTCATATTGCATCTGTGGTCTTAATTTTTCCCCACATTTCCCAGTCAACAGGGCAGTGATCTCAAACAGAGATGGCCCCTGCTTCAGTTCCCAGAGGCCAGCTGAGATACAGAGCATACTTCTCAACCCCAGCACACACTGAAGTCTCTGCATCAGCTAAGATCAGGCAGTATTTTTACCATCTCAGGCTTTTCTGACCCCAAACTCTGTTACCACTCCCTCTGTTTGTGGTGAATAAGCACCAGAGACACTCATAGGGCAGCCAGGCCATCACTGATGCAATCCCTCATTTTTGTTTATTGTACCAAAGTTTCTGAGTCCTTAAGCCACTATGAGTTTCTAATATGAATTTTTATTGACATCTCTCCTTCACAGACCATGCTGAGAAGCTGTACACCACTACTTTGATCCTAAGGCACATCACAGCCTGGAATATAGATTTCTTCCATTCCACCATCTTCCATCTCTTAGTCTGTACTCCATATATGTCATTTATCTAAGATGACCATTGACATGAATCCCCAGCCACCAAACTGTGCACTCAGACCCATGGTCCCTGCAGAGAAGTTGCAGCCTAGCAGGGGAATGCAGAAACCATGGTAGAATGGCAGCCCCAGGTGGGTTGGACACAGTTGGTGAGTACAGGCATGAGGCCCAGTGAGCCATCCCTGCAGGAGTGCCAAGGCACACTGATCTGTCATCCCAGAAAAAAACAACTCCAACTGGCCCAGTGCAGCACCCTGCTTTAGGCAGGGCTGCATCTACAGAACCTAAGCACCCCCTGCCCCACCCACTGAGCCTATGGGATTCACTACCTCAACCTCTTGCCAAGAGAAGAGGCCAAGAGAAAATGGAAGTAAGGAAAATGTGAATGGGATTTAGGGCTAAGCAATAGCATTAGAACATTTCCTAACTCTAATTACCAAAAGTTTGGACCAGCAGAATTGGTAGTTTGTTCAAACCCTAAATGGCATAAGTATGGAACAATAGCATTTACCCAAGTGCTGTACACTCTCCAACACTAGCACAGGAGGACAGAAAACCTCTCACTGGTTCCCCTCTCACAAATGGAGAGTATTCTTCCTGTTTCCATTCTTCAATAAATCCTATTCTTAACCTCACTCATCCTTTTCTATGGATTTCATTGTTCAATTCAGAATAGAAGAATGCAGAAAGCAGTACAAATGGACAGTGTGCTTCTGGGGTCTGCTGCAACAGAGGAGGGCATGGCCTACCTTTAAGAAGTGCAATACTTTGCAGCTTAGATGCCTGCAGCTTATGCAGACCCCACTTGCCAGCAGAAGTGTAAACATTCCAGTTTCACTGTCACAGTGATAGAAAGCTGATTAAGGCAGAAAATAAGAATGTAACTGGAAGACAGAAGAACACCCACATCTCACTCCATCAAACCTCCCTCCCATCTTCAGCCCCCTCCTACCAGAGTTCAAGTTCTATGAGAGTGAGTCCATCAGATAAATTCCATTGAGTAGTTCATCATTTGGGGACCATCTGAAGATCACAGGACAGCCATGTATGAAATGTACTGAAAAATGGCTGGTGGCATTGCATCTTCAGCACTGAGGCTCTCAGGCAGAAGGAAGCAACAAACCAAGGACCTGGAGGAAGAAGAACAAGGATCAGAATCTGCAGGAGTCAGGGGGAGGGAATGTATGGTCTACAGTTTCTTTACATGTATTGTGAAGTGACACTTCATTTAATTGGTACCATAAATGGTCACCAAAGAGCAGAGTGCAAGTGTCCACACAAATACAGGTTCAGTGGTCTCCATAGTTAGTTTCACACCCAAAATAATACTGTGGCAGAAAAAAGATCTACTGTTTAGAGCAACCACATCAAAATGCAGAGAAGAAAGTCTCCACAGGTGTTCCACAGTCATCATGGATCTGTGAGATGGCATCTGATTTGGACCTTGCATCTTATTGGGCATGAAATAGTGCTTCTTGCTCATGCACTTAGCAAGGATTCAGATCAAGTATTCAAGTCCAGGTGGTGATAATGCAATGAGACCTGCCCTTTTCTTTGCTATTCCTTGATCAATATTTATATATGGAACCACTACTCTGGCTTGTTAGGGAACCATAAAACAGACACAGAATGTATGCAGTATTCCTCCTCTGGTGGGTCACAAAGAAAAATTCAGAGTTACTGAAAAGGCTGATGTCCTAAGTGCTCACTGCAGCATTATTACAATGACTCCCAACTGAAAGCTACTTAATTTAGAACTTAAAGCACTTGATATGTAGCTAGTGTAACATAGAAGGGCAATTTTTAATGTGTTTTAATTTAAATCTACACAGATGGATGTGTCCATTGGCTACCACATAGAAGTCCATCTCTCAAGGACAAGAGCCATCTCCCTTGCTTTGCCAAGTTCCTCAAACTTATTGCATAGCTGGGCTTCTGAACCTGTCTCAAGGCCCACAGAAGACTGCCTCTGCATGGAACTGCTATGGATCATTTCTGTAAAATAGAAGTTATGCCAGCAACACCCTTTGCTGGTACATTGTAATCTACATAAAGAGAGGACCAGGTTCTTTTCTTTTTGTTTACCTCAGCTTCCAGAAAAAGGACTAATTCATGGTCGATTCTCATTGTAGTTTTGTGAACTGAAGAGAAAAAGGCTACAAGAAACTCATTAATTCAAGTTGAACCCTCCAGTATTGTGGAACTCCATCCTTAGGCCTAATCTTTGTTTTCTGACACTCATCAAAGACATTTCTACCTTATCAAAATCCAAGCTAGCAGCACAGCCTTTCTGCTACAGATATTTCAAGGGTGCCTGATCCAATTGCCACGTGGTGCCCATGGGCTCACTTACCCTCTAATACCAGGCATCAGAACCATAGTTTCACTGTACCACAAACTTAAAAATGAACGGAATAAGCACCCCCACCATCACCAATATTGAAGTCCTTTAAAGCCAGCTTGGAACCTGAATCATCCAGCAGAATTTTACTATTTAGTGTGAACATCATGGTGTGTTCATTCATGTCAGTCATGCAACCCACAATGTCACCTGCTTGCCAGGAGTGCTCAGAGTGATCATTGTCCTGGTGCCACTGCTGGGCCTACAGGGACCGAAGAGTCCTTGTCACAGTAAGCCAGGAAACAGTGCACCCACCACTCCCTGGAGTGACTTCAGGTGGCCCTGTCTGTGAACACAGCAGCAGATGAGCTGCAGCCTCATCAGCAGCCCTCAGCAAGGTTCTGACCCAGGTAGAGATGTCCAGGAATCCAGAGTTTCTGATGTTCATATGGTATGTTATTGAATATTAACAAAAACCCAGTTGCTAGTTCATGCTTTTTGGGACTGTATTATTTTAAAAATCTTACTTCACATATTTTCTCTTTTATCTATCTATCGATCTATCTATCTACCATAGATCACTATTTTTTAACAAAGTAACACATGCATAAATTTGAATGAATAACTTGGCAAAATTATAAAGTTGGTATGATCCACAATGGCAATGGGATATTTTAATATATTTCAGTAAATAAAAAAGACAACATTTGTTAGCATACAAATTACTTGAACATATTCAATAAAATATTACTAAGAAACATATACAGAAATCCTGCTTGAGGAGAGGTTTTTCAATATTTTTAATCAAAGAATAAAATAGAACTAAAAGTAAGCAGAATGACCATATTAAGCTGTGAGGAATAGGAAAACACACAGAGTCTTCCATCCAGTCTCCTCAGATAAAAGCAGTTGCAGTCAATGTATGTGCTAGGCAGTGCTTTACCACTGAGCTGCAACGTCAGTCTCTCAAGTAGTTGCTTTTTGTTGGTATCACTGTAGTTGCCATACAATCAGAAACAGAGTAACTGGCACTGAAAACACAGATATTCGCTATACAAATCAGACTTTATATCAATTTAACCTATAGGGGGAAGTCACAGACTATTTTCCAGAATGACTGGCTAAATTGGCTAGCTGACATACACATTAGGGTTTGTGGGAAAATTCCAACTGAGGGATATTTCATGTGGAACTGGTACAAAAATGTATAGAAAACTTCACCTGTGAGAACAGGGAAACCAACCATTTTGTTTGTTTGTTTGTGTTTTTTTTAAGTTGTAGATGAACAAAATATCTGTATTTATTTGTTTTCATGTGGTGATGAGGATTGAACTCAGGGCCTCACATGTACAAGGCAAGTGCTCTACCACTGAGTGACAATTCCAGGCCAAAACCAACTGGTTTGAGAATGGTTTTGATTGGCAAGACAACCAAGCAGAATAATGTGCTGGTAGAAAGTATTCACATTTAAATTTATTTTTTAGCTGACACATATAAAATTTTTTTATGGGGTACCTCATGACATTTTCATACATGTTTGCAATGCCATAAATTTGAAGTTGAGTACTCCTAGTGATGAACCCACTCTAATTCCATTTTAAGATTGGCAGCCATCTCATCACAAAGTCATGCAAAGTTAATTCCTGTTTTACTATAAATTACTGCAATTTCTAAACTTGTTTGGAATTCTGCTAGTGCCTTGAACTCACCCATGCCTGGTCTTCCCTGAGCAGATAACAAGCCTTTCTAAAACCTTAGTGGCAACTCATAAATTCTGGCTCCCCCTGACCAGATAACAACTCTCTCTGAAACATCAGCAGTGCCTCGTAAATTCTGATGTAGGGATCTAAATTTATTTCCTACCTTAAAATATTAAGCCATGTAAATCATTAATTTACTACCTGCCTTTGTATTATGCTTGTAAAAATCCTGTTATCTATAAGTTCTCAAGACATTCTACTTTGCAACTTTTTGTGCTATAAAACCTAGTTCCTGGACAGCTGCGGTGGTGATCTCTAGCCTGGGTTGGGAGAGAGATACACAGATAAGCTCTTTTTGTGTGTGTGTACACAATGCAAGCTTGCTTTAAATTGATTTAAAATTGGAGTTGTTGGCCTTTTCTTTGTGTTGGGGTTCAAACTAGATGCAATTTTCTTAGGCATACTAGGTTCTGAGAAACAGATCTAAGCCACATGTCATGTTCCTAAAATTTAAATAGAATTATAATGTGCCAACCATAGCATTTTGTTTTTCTCAAGGCAATGTATTCGAGATTATTTTTCCACCTTCAGTTAGCTATAATGCATTTGTTTTAACTACTCTATAGTATTCCAATATATACTTCTGAAAATTAGTTTTATATTCAGAAGACATTTAAGTTCTTTCCAATTTCCTGCCCCTACAATCTATGCTAAAATGAATTGTCTTTTCAGGTTACTTTGTATGCAAAAGCCTCTGTAAGGCTCATGTCTGGATAAGAAATAACTGAATCCTCTCCAGCTTTATGAGATCAGACTACATTGGTTCTCACAATAGTTGTACTAATTAATAGTCCCACCAATTTACTAAGTTTTTGCCAAACTTTTGTGGGAAAAATAGCTTTTCATTGTGATTTTTATCATACATTGTCTTGATATTAGTAAGGTTGAGTGTCTTTCATATTTATTAAATGTGAATTATCTGTACCCTCTGCTAATTATTGTATCAGAACACCTAATTATTTTTAGGAGTCTTGGTATTGTTCTGCAAGTCTTTTCACTTAGTTTATCAGCTCTTTGATGTACATAAATTTTTCAATATAGTCAAATTTATTAGATTTTCTGTTTCTCAAGAGTATCCATGGAGCAACTAATCACAAGCATGGGGTTTTACACAGAAGAAAGCCAGGGTGGAAAATAGTCAAATAAGGATCACCACATCACACGTATGATTGAAAAGATAAAGCAAGGCAAAGGAAATGACCACACATTACACAGAATATGGAGAAAAGTCCTCTCCAAGAATATTTTGTTGAACTAATTTTTTATTTTTTTTATTTTTTTAAAATGTTTATTCATGTCCTTTATTCGTTTTAAAATCAGGTTGTGGGCTGGGGCTGTGACTCAGTGGTAGAGCACTTGCCTGGCATATGTGAGGCACTAGGTTGAATTCTCAGCACCACATATAAATAAAGAAATAAGTAATAAGGTCCATTAACGACTAAAAAACTATTTTTTAAAAATCAGTTTTGTTTTTTTTTCTGTTGAGTTGTATGTGGTTACATATTTTGGATATCAACCCCTTGTCAGATATATGGCTCACAAGTTTTTTCTTCCAACTATGGAGCTGCCTTTTCATTCTGTTGTTTCCTTTGCTGTTCAGCTTTCTAGTTTGATGCAGTTTCTTTGTTTACTTTTGCTTTTGTTACCTAGATTTTTGGTGTGGCACCCACAAATTCATTGCCAAGGCCAATTTCAAGGAGGTCTTCCTGTGTTTTCTCGGAGAATTTTTAGTTTTAGATGTTGTTTCAAATCTTTGCCACTTTGAATTAATTTTTGTGTATGGAATACCCAATTGCATTCTTCTGTTTGTAGATATCCAGTTTTACAATATCATATCAACTCTAATATTATACACCCAAACCAGAACTCATAAAACATAATTTGAGAAGTGGTCTACGTACAAAAAATATTTGCTTCTGCAATATGTAATTGCTTTAAAGGAAAATTTACCTCAATAATCTGTTAGCAGTTGCCCTAGCTTCCACGTGGGCCCTAAGGTCCATGCAGGCCTTTCAAAGGTTAGGACTTTTTGCTACCTTTCTGCATATACAGCTCCCCTCCCTCTCTAGGTGTAGCCACACTAAATTCCTGCTATTCTAAGAACACCAGGTATGATCCCACCTTTGGGACTTGGCACTGCTGTTCTCTCTGCTCAGAACCATTCCCTCAGATGTCTGCTGAGTTCTCTCTTGTCTTTTATCATATTTGTCAAACACATTTGTTGAATGAATAAATCCAACCAGGAGATTTAAAGTAAGATCCTGTAAACTTCTATATTCAAAACATAAAGGAACACAGCTATTGAATTCAATAACAAATGCTGTTTTCTGAAGTATGCAAATTTTAGTTTTCAGAAATATCCTTTCCATGCACAGAACTGTCATAAAGAAGGCCTGGAGTGTTCACTTGAGAGTTGGTCCTTTGGGCTTGTTGACAAGGTGAGGAAATTAGCTACCAAAGAGCCCTCACTAGATGATAAATTCTGAAATGGAGGAAAGGGATGTTCATAGGGCTTCATGAACATAATTTCATCTTTTAAGCTACAGTAATAATCACAGCATAAGGCAAACTCAAAATAAAAAACCAAATTCATTTATTAATTTTAACTAAGGGCATAAATATTATCCACTTTACAAATAGAAACACTTGTATACATTGACAATCACCTATTTGTGCTGACCAAGACAACCTTAGCAATCCTCAGAGCTTGACTAAACTTTAGACAGGCTTATGTCAGATGGTTAAGATTTGGTAGTACAGTGTTCCAAATGAAAAATTACAGGAGAGGAAAATTTGGGAGACACTAAGTGCAAAGAAGCTGTTTAGAGCCTGAGAGTTTTAGAGAATATGGAAAGAATGTACCCAATATAAGAGCATTTCTGAGTACAGCATGGATTGCCATTTAGTTTTAGGAAGACTGAAAAATTTTGCTACTGGATGACAGGATAGAATTTAAATGCAACTCTCCAGTCAGCATGGTTGTAAAGGGTTCCATATTCCATAGAGCATACCTTAGTGATAGGCATCCTAGGATTTTGAGAAATAAACATGTTATGAGTACCATTTGGTCATTTATTACCTTAATATTCTGAGGAAATTCCTTATTTTTCTGAATATTTCCTTATCATTAAAATGGGAATAATAATATCTATCTGAGAAAGTTCTTTCAAGGGCTAAATGAGAGGTACAAATGCCTGAATTAGGACAAATAACCAGTAAAAGATCACTTTAAATATTTTCTCAGTGACTCTGACTCTGCTACAGACAAGTGAGATACAGGATTTAATTTCTCCTCTCAAAGATCTTCCAGGATTACTGAGAGATGAATAAAACACAAAAATCAGGAATTCGTTTATCAATTCAACAATTTGAATGAGCACTTGATACTTTCGGAACACTCCTGTAAGTTTGGGGAAGAAGCAATGATCTGTACAGGCAGTATTCCTGCCCACACTGATGCTAATTCTAATAAGCGAGGCAGACAATACACATGTGTACAATAAGTGTTTAATTTCTGATCAATACAAATTCTATAAATAAAAATATATTTGGAAAAAGTGGCAGAGACTAATGATTTGGGACAAAGTAGAGACAGACTTTAAGTGGGAGGTCAAGGAGCAACCTTTTGAAGGACATTTGAGGAGAGACTTGAACAAAGAGAGAACAAACTAGTTTGTATAAAAATCTACAGGGAAGAACATTATACTTACAAGGAATATTTAGGATAAAGATCCTGGAATAGAACAAACTTGGATGGGACAGGAAGAAGCCAGTAGAAAATAAATGTGCTTTCCAAACTGAGGAAGAAATAGTTAATTGTGTAAAGCAATATTTATAAAACCACTCTTGTTGCTGCACAAAACATTCATTGATTCCACATAAGCTTTTCTGGGTGATTTCTATGCTAGGTCTTGCAAATATAAAAGCAAAAATATCTGATATTGCTTTTGCTTTTGTGAAGTCTATAGTCCAGTGTTGTGTTTTCATCATTATTATCTCTACCATTTGTTTATGATAAATATTGCCTGAAATATAACCAAATCTAATAGCATGTCTTACCGTGGGGATTTACTGTATTTGAAAGAAAAAGCAAGAAAGCTACAATCTATAATACAATGCTCTTTTTAAGGTCATATAATTATATAGAGAGGTCCATTAATAGGGTCTACAAAATAATCATGGTTTTTATGTTTCAAGGTTCTAAGACAAGCCTCTAAATCAATTCTGAATATTTTACAGTAAGGCAAAATGTTAGAAGGTAAACACAATTTAGTAGACCACATAAAAATCATAGTTGTAATGAGAACATAACTAAATGATAGCCTTTGCTGGTTGCTATACATTTATGTTTAGTTTTATATAGAGTATTTTAAATATTTTATGTCCTCTGTATAGAGTTGAAAAGTGAATGAAAAATATTTGCAGAAAGAAGAAAGTCAAGATTATTGAAAAGGCAGCATCAAAAGCAAGCAAGTGAATATTATTGTTAATTTAATAACAACTGTGTGATATAGATTTTACATAATAATTTAATACAATTGTTATGTAAGACAAAAGTCAATGCAACCAAAAATATAAAAGAGGTATTAAGAAATACCTAAGATCAGAAATTCTGGCAGCTATAAATGCTTCAAAAATGGTTTTATAGAGACTGAAAGATCTATAGGGGCAGATCTAACAATCCAGAGGAGAGGTGATCATTCATTTGACAAACATTTATTGAGTAAGCCACAAAGGAGGAGAAGACTTAAATGGCACAGCCTTCTTCTATATAACACATCCACATGTATCATTCCACTTAATATTTGTTACAGTCCCTGTGAGACATTCATTCTTATGAGAAATACAGAAATTCAGAGGGATTAGTGTAAATGACCTTGTTCATACTATTAGTAAGTGAAAAATGCTAGACTTGAAATCCAGGTGATTTGGAAACATATTCTCTAGTCTTTCCAGTAAACCATGCTGACATCCCATTCATCTGTACAAGGTACAAATTACAAAGGTAATTTTCTTCCTATGGCCTTCCTATTCTTTAAGAGTTTTTACCACTAACAAAGTGAAAAGGCTGAATATCTTATAAGATGTTTAGATACAAGGAGAGGATGAACTGAAGAGAAGGGAGGGGGTAATTTGAATAAGGAGTTTTAAGGGAAAAGGATAAAGCATGAGAATGAGAGAGGAGGAGAAAAGTAGAAATAGGCCGACAAAAAAATGAGACACACTCCAGGGAAATATCTTTTGTTGCCTGTATTTTTCAAGTAGCTCTGGTGCTTACTATTTCACTCTGTAAAAATGTCACTCAGGGAATAGCATGACAATCCCAGACATCTCTTACTGCATACCTCAAAATCATCTCCCCTAAATTCTGTAGCCTCCTCTTCAATTCACTGCCATAACCTCAGCTAGCACATCTAAGATGCTAGCTACCTAATTTTTACCTATGGACCCAACTGCTTTAAGAATATTGCATTTCAGATACCTACTGAAAAAGATCAACAAGGAAGATGCCCCAAATAGTTTAAGTACCTTAAAGTCAGCATATTCTAAACCAAATTTACAATGTCTGGGAAAATGTTTCTTATCCCTCCTCTTGCCTCCTCCTGTCTTCTCTAAGACTAGGGCATCAAACCCAGCCAACATGTAGCTCATCCTCTCCCTTGCCCATCACAGACAAACACTAACACCGGTGTGGATGTTTCACCAGTGTTCATGACACCCTTTCTCACTGCTCTTTCCCATCCCCATGGATGGGTAATTTCTCCACCATTTTCTGAATTAACATAAGAGGCTCCTAATTTTTTCCTCTTCTATGTCTTCCCTCTCCATTCTAGTTTCCACAATTGTTTAAAACACAAATTTAATCAACTAATTTTCTTGAAAAGAAATCTTATTATCTCATCTACTACTTACAAGATTAAGCCCAAACTCCATACAGACTATGTCTTTTGGTTTCCCTATGGATATCTCTTGTGATGAGGCTGTAAGATGTAAACAGATCTATCCCAGAGTTGGGCTACCACCAAGGAGAAAAGAAAAAAAATGTGGTATACATACACAATGGAGTATTAGCCATGAAGAAAAATGAATTTATGACAATGCTATAAACAAACCAGGCTCAATTTTTCTGGTCATCTATAGCCCCTCCTACTCTTTTTTTTATTGGTTCTTTTTAGTTATACATGAGAGTTCATTTTGATAAAAACATATGAGCATGAAATATAATTCTAATTAGGACCCCATTCTTGTGGATGTACATGATACTGAGAGTTATCGTGGTGTATTCATATATGTACATAGGTAAGTTATGTCAGATTCATTCCACGATCTTTTTTATTCCCATCCCACCTCACTTCCCTTCATTGCCCTTTGTCTAATGCACTGAACTTCTTTTCTCCCTCACCTACTTATTGTGGTTAGCTTCCATGTATCAGAGAAAATATTCAACCNAATTGGGGCAATGTGCCTACCACGCCGGCAGGCCGCTGGGCCTGTTCTGCCGGTCGGTAGCCAGTCCGCCTACCTTGCAGGCGCGGGTGGCGGCTCTGTCCCTCTGCGGGCCGCTAGGCTTCTTCTGTCAGTGGTCGCAGTTCTGCCTACTTTGCAGGTGCAGGAAACGGCACTGCCCCTCTGCAGGCCTCTGGGGCTGTTCTGCCGGTGGGTCGCAGGTCTGCCTACCTTGCAGGCGCGGGTGGGGGGGGGCGGCTCTACCCTTGCGCAGGCCACTGGGCCTGTTCTGTCTGTCAGTTGCAGGTCTGGCCTGTTCTGTTGGTGGTCACAGTTCCGCCTACCTTGCAGGCTCGGGCGGAGGCGGCTCTGCCTCACCAGGCCGCTGCTCCTGTTCTGCCGGTGGGTTGCAGGCCCGCCTACCTTGCAGGTGTGGTTGGCAGCTCTGCCCCTCCGCGGGCCATTGGGCCTTTTCCGTTGGTGGTCACAGTTCCGCCTACCTGGCAGGCGCGGGGGTTGGGGGGCGGCTCTGCCCCTCAGCAGGCCGCTGGGCCTGAAATAATTTTTTAAATGAAGTGAAGATGAGTGTTTATTCTGCTTTCAAAAATTCTTCCTCACTCCCAGGTTATGAAGATAGCCTATGATGTGGTCTTCAAAAACTTCTGTCTTAAGCAATTGAATCTCCTCCTGAAAATGTCTGTGTATGGTTCAAGGGAGAAATCTAGTACTTTTCCCATTTTGAAATCAATGATCTGAGCTCCACTGACTCAGTAGTCCATTATTATCCTACTTACCTGTAAGAGCATCTTCAGTATATAATAAATTTCCACATGTGCCCGTATGTATTTTGTGATTGCCTTTGTATGGTGTCTTTACTTTATATCACCTGGTGAGATGATTTTTCTAACCTCAACACTATATTTTATGTTTGTCTATGTTGGCATGTATAACTATAATTCATTCATTATATTAAGACTATATTGAAAATCATTCATTTTCCTACTGAAGAATATTGCACCCACCCCCAATAATCTGCCTTTATTTACGTATTTATTTATTTATTTTTTGCTAATGCAAATAATATCCATAAGGCAATACCTGAATGTCTGTTGGCACACCCTCTCTCCAGGGCATCTCTCCAATGATGGAGCTGCCTGCTGAGAAGGTGTGTGAATGCACAACTTGGTGTGGTGATGAGAAAGTTCTTTAAAATGGTTCTGAAACTCCAACATTTCTGGTTATGCTGACCTGCATCCATGTTGATGCCACTTACTATTAATTCCCTAACTGTGGCAAATTGAGTAAAAATTTAATGGTTTCTCATAGTGAATTAAGAAATAATACAGACTGCAGATGAGAAGGTTTTTTATTTAATACCACAGGGAGAGGACTGGGCTTCTCTAGAAGACATACTGCAAACACTGTCAGAACTGAGATAGTTCTTACATGAATATATATTAACCCATTTGATTCAACATAAAAGAAAGTCAGACTTTTTATGACAAAAGATAATTATTTTAACTGTTTATTTTGAAAGTGAAAGCCAGCTTTTACCAACTAGGTTACATGAGGGAAAAAATCCACTAATGGAATATAGTAAATTGAACCCCAAGGTTTTAGTGAAATACAAACACACATAACACACACAGAACAGTATAAAAAAATAATTATATTATGCTTGCAAAATAACATGAAATTAATATTTCCGTTTTCTTTTTCAGGTGAAAGAGAAACAGAAATACTTACTTGTTGTTTTTGGGTTTTCATATTTTTAAATCTTTTTAGCACTAATAATGCCTATTTCATATACATTTGAAAAAAAATTAAAGAATATAAATGGTGCTACCCAACATGGCAGTGGGCAGGGAGGCAGCACTTTCAGTACTTCCTCATTAACGGTGTCAGAGAGGCGCATTAATACGCTTAGATTCTTCCTGCTGAGAAACTTCTAGCAAAATTCCGCTGAAATGAGACCTGCCGAGAATTAGTAGGATTATTGGAGGTGACAGTTTGCCCCAGACAAGTGAATCTCCACCATGCGGCGCGGAGGTCCAGACGCACCGGCCGCCGCCAAAAGGCCGCCGCCCGCACGGCTCAGCGACCAGCCTCCGAGGCACAGCTCAGCAGGTGCAGCGAAGGGACTCTAACCAAGCCTTCATGAAATAGCAAACCGGGAACCAAAACCAACCGAGATTGGGTCAGACCGGAGAAAAGCCAGTCCCACCCCTCCCTTCGGACACTCTGGCAAGGAGCCTGGGGCCCACCATAGCAGAGAGGTTACGTCACCAGAGTTCGGCCGATGAGATTCCTTCCCAGTGGAATCCACTTTAGCAGATGTGTGACTCCCACCCCCACCAGATACAAACAGCCGGGAAACCTCAAAAATCTTTCTGTGGGCGTGACTGTAGGGGCTCCCAACTCCCAACTCCCCCTACCACCAGTGACGTGGACGTGATGGTAGGGGCAGAGGGAAGCAGAGAAGACTCCCCACCCCCAACTCCCCCAACCGCCAACGGAGTGGGTGTGACGGTAGAGGCGGAGGGAAGCAGAGGGCACTCCCGACCCCCAACTCCCCCTACCACCAGTGGATGTGACTGTAGGGGCTGAGGGAAGCAGAGGGGATTCTCAATCCCCAACTCCCCTTACCACCAGTGGCGACACCCAAGGTCTTAGCCGCCAGTTTCCGAGGGCGTGCCCACCAAAGGGGTCTGGAAAAATTAAACTGTTGGATCCCAGATCACCATTCCACAGCACTGGGGCTTAGATGAATGACAGAGTGAGTGCTCAGTCATTCAGGAAATAGGGCATGCGGTGGTGCTGCAAGTGTAACCAGGGCCTTGGGGAACCGCCTAAGGTGAGCAGGACCTGGCTGGGTGGCAGGAGGAAGGGGGGGAGGGGCCAGAGAAGTGAAACGGCTCTGGACTAACAGGACTGAGAGACTCCCAGGAGCCGCCTTACAGGGATTGCTGTCGGCACACAGAGGGCAGAAGCTCAGCTCAGAGGGCACAGCTTCGCCTACTGGAAGAGAAGAAAATGGATCTCTAAGACCTCATTTTTTTTTCTTTTCTCCCCTTTTCCTTCTTTCTTTCTTTCCCTTTTCAAGTTTTATTGTTCTTTCCATTCTCCTCTATTCTATTTCCTTCTTTCTTTTTAAGAGCACCTTCCTTCCCCTACCCCCCAACTCTCATCCCAAGCATTACGTCTTCCATTACATGTAATTGTCTAAATGCAAATAGGTGAATGTTTTGCGGCTGTCTATATGGCTCCTAAATACCTAGCTATTACCAAACACCCTGATTCAATCGCCTGTTAATATCCCCCTTCAGTAGAGCAATCTTCCAAAGTAGCCAAGACATACTAACCCTCATACCATCATAGCACCTAACCTAAACATAAAGTCCTAAGACCAAACAACAAATCACTATATGTATACAGAATCCGGAAGCCTTTTATGAATTGAATGAATCAGCTTTAAAGTACAATAAAGCCCAACATTTTTAGGCATAGTCTCCCACCACAAAGGAGAGACCACAGAGATATACAAAACCCAAACAAATTTATAGGAAAAAACAGAAACACAGCAGTCAAACAGAGTTGGAAAGTAACGTGAACAACATGAAAAAACAAGGGAAAAAAGAATACAAACAATGCAGGACAACTTAAATCTACAGGAGAACCTAGAGGCATCTGAAAAATGGACAGAGAAAGAACTCAAGGCATACCTGAATCAGATGGAATGGAATCTTAGAGAAGTCATGAGACAGCAAGTCGAAACAATGAAAGAATACTTTGAAAACGAATTGCATAAGCAAATTCAAATTTCAAAAAAGGAACTCTACCAGGAGAGAGAGATTTAAAAAAAAAAAAACAGTAATCCTAGAAATGCAGGAAACCATAAACCAAATTAAAAACTCAAATGAGAATATTACAAATAGACTAGATAAAATAGAAGTCAGAACATCAGATAATGAAGACAAAGGTTATCAACTCGAAAAGAATATAGTCAATGCAGAAAAGATGTTAAAAAATCATGAGCAATCCATACAAAAGATATGGAATATCATAAAAAAACAAACTTGAGAGTCATTGGGATAGAAGAAGGTATAGAGGTTCAAAACAAAGGAATGAACAATCTGTTGAATGAAATAATCTTAGAAAACTTCCCAGATATGAAAGATGGAATGGATTGCCAAATCCTGGAAGCCTACAGGACCCCAAACATACAAAAC